>NC_083097.1:160821295-161121295 GCF_949774975.1 Lagenorhynchus albirostris | reverse complement strand
CCAGTCCTGCCTGGAACAAGAGGGTCTTATGTCCTCCAGGGGTCAAGGGCTTGGTGTACGTCTGTGTGGCCAGGCACGGAACTGTGCTTCTTGTTAAGAAACGCAGACACTTAAATGTGAATTCACCATCTATAATAAAGGGGTTGACTCCATTTTCATCCTTCGTCCTTGACAGCGCTGAGCCTTCCACCAATCCCTGCCCCATTCCCACTTATTAAGTACTTAAGCTAAAGAATCCCAGAGCACTTGGCTCTGGTAGGAAATTTGAATCAGTCAGGCTAGCTGGGTGCCAGGACAAATCTCAGTTAAACCACAGGCTATGATATGTGTTCATTAACTTCTCAGGTGTACGTTTTACACTGGTAGGAAATTTTATAAATAAATTAATTAATTACTAATTTTTATTGGACTATAGCTGATCCACAATGCTGTAGTAGCCTCAGGTGCACAGCAAGGTGAATCAGCCACACATATACATACACCAACTCTTTTCTTAGATTCCCCTCCTATATAGGCCATGACAGAGGACTGAGTAGAGTTCCCTGCGCTACACAGCAGGTCCCCATCAGTTATCCATTCTACATATAGTAGTGTGTACACGTCAATCCCAACCTCTCAATTTATCCCTCCCTATTTATCCCCTGGTAACCATAAGTTTGCTTTCTACATCCTCGACTCTACCTCTGCCCTGCAAACAAGTTCATTTGCACCCCCTTTCTAAACTCCATATATAAGCAACATCACATGACATCCAACCTTCTCTGTCTGACCCACAGCACTAAGCACAACAATCTCCAAGTCCATCCATGTCGCTGCAAATGGCATTATTTTGTTCTTTTGTATGGCTGAGTAATATTCCACTGTATTTATGTACCATATCTTCTTTATCCATTCCTCTGTTGATGGACATTTAGGTTTCTTCCAAGTCCTGGCTATTATAAATGTAAATAATGCTGCAATCAACATTGGGGTGCATGTATCCTTTCAAATTATGGTTTTCTCTGGATATATGCCTAAGAGTGGAATTGCTGGGTCATATGGTAGTTCTATTTTTAGATTTTTAAGGAACTTCCATACTGTTCTCCATAGTGGCTGTATCAATTTACATTCTCACCAACAGTGTAGGGGGTGTTCCCTTCTCTCCACACCCTCTCCAGCATTTACTGTTTGTAGATTTTTTGATGATGGGCATTCTGACCCATGTGAGGTGATACCTCCTCGTAGTTTTAATTTGCATTTATCTAATAATTAGTGATGTTGAGCATCTTTTCATGTGCTTTTTGGCCAACTGTATGTCTTCTTTGGAGAAATGTCTATTTAGATCTTCCTCCCATTTTTTGATTGAGTTGTTTTTTTGATATTGAGCTGTATGTGCTGTTTGTATATTTGGGAGATTAATTCCTTGTCGGTTGCCTCATTTGCTAATCTTTTCTCCCATTCTGAGGGTTATATTTTGTGTTTATGGTTTCCTTTGCTGTGCAAAACTTTTAAGTTTAACTAGATCCCATTTGTTTATTTTTGTTTTTATTTTCATTACTCTAGGAGGTGGATCAAAAGAGATCTTGCTGGAATTTATGTCAAAAAGTGTTCTGCCTATGAGCTTTATAGTATCCGGCCTTACCTTTAGGTCTTTAATCCATTTTGAGTTTATTTTTATGTATGGTGTTAGGGAGTGTTCTAATTTCATTCTTTTGGGTAATTTGGACAATTAATAATTTTGTGCTTCAAAGGAAACTATCAAGAAAGTGGAAATATCCTTTGGAATTCTTGTGTGATATTGCTTGGAATATAAAATTGTATTGATGGTATGAAAAGAAAAAGGCAATTCCTCAAAAAATTGCAAACTGAGTCACTATCTGATCTAGCAATCCGACTTCTGTCAATTGAATTAGAATTGAAAGCAGTGACTCGAACAGATATGTCGAAACAGATGTATATGTTCATTTCACATTATTCATAGTAGCCATAGGTGGAAGCAACTCAAGTGTCCATCAACAGTTGAATAGACAAAAAAAAACACGGTGCATACATACATCAGAGTATTATTTAGCTTTAAAAAGAAAGCAAATTTTACTCTTGCTACAACATAGATGAACCTTAGGACATTATGCTAGCTGAAATTAGCCTGACAAAAAAGGTCAAACACTGTATGATGCCATGGGTATGAGGTACCTACAGTAGCTAAATTCCTAGAGACAAAAAGTAGAATGGTTTTCTCCATTGTATATATGTACCACATCTTCTGTATCCATTCACCTGTTGATGGGCTTTTAGGTTGCTTCCATGTCATGGCTATTGTAAACAGCACTTCAGTGACCATTGGGGTGCATGTATCCTTTCAAACCATGGTTTTCTCTGGATATATGCCCAGGAGTGTGATTGCTGGACCATATTGTAGCTATGTTTTTAGTTTTTTAAGGAACCTCCATACATACTGTTTTCCATAACGGGTACAGCAATTTACATTCCCACCAACAACCCCTTTTCTCCCCACCCTCTCCATCATTTATTGTTTTTTTGTTTGTTTTTTTCTCTAATGATGGAATACTCTCAAAAGGGAGAGCTTAAAGCACCTTGTGAATTATTTATTTTATTTATTTATTTTTTTCAAATTATTTTCCCATTTAGGTTGTTACATAATATTGAGCAGAGTTCCCTGTGCTATACAGTAGGTCCTTGTTGTTAATCCATTTTATTTATTTATTTTTCAAATATTTATTTATTTATTTGTCTATGCCCGGTCTTAGTTGTGGCATGCGGGATCTTCAGTTCTGGCGTGCAGAACTTTTAGGTGCGGCGTGTGAACTCTTAGTTGCAGCATGTGGGATCTAGTTCCCTGACCAGGGATCAAACCCAGGCTTCTTGCACTGGGAGTGTGGAGTCTTAGCCACTGGACCACCAGGGAAGTCCCTGGTTATCTATTTTAAATATAGTAGTGTACATGTAAATCCCAAACTCCCTAAGTATCCCTCCCCCTCTCCCCTCTGGTAACCATAAGTTTGTTCTCTAAGTTTGTGATTCTGTTTCTGTTTTGTAAATAAGTTCATTGTATCTTTTTTTTTTTTTTTTTAGATTCCACATATAAGTGATATCATATGATATTTGTCTTTCTCTGACTTAGTTCACTCAGTATGACATCTAGGTCCATCCATGTTGCTACAAATGGCATTATTTCATTCTTTTTAATGGCTGAGTAATATTCCATTGTACATATGTTCCACTTCTTTTTATCCATTCATCTGTCATCCATCATTTATTGTCTGTAGACTTTCTGATGGTGGCCATTCTGACTGGTGTGAGGTGATATCTCACTGTAGTTTTGAAATTAGCAATGTTAAGCATTTTTTCACATGTCTCTTGGCCATCTGTATGTCTTCTTTGGAGAATTGTCTATCTAGGTCTTCTGCCCATTTTTTGATTGGGTTGTTTGTTTTTTTAATATTGAGCTGCATGAGCTCTTTGTAGCTTTTGGAGATTAATTCCTTTTCAGTCACATCATTTGCAAATATTTCCTCCCATTCTGTGGATTGTCTTTTTGTTTTGTTTATGGTTTCTTTGCTGTGCAAAACTCTTTGCTTACTATAGCCCTCCCAACTTCCTTTTCCCTTCTTTAAAAGAATACTCTCCTTGCTGCAGGGGAACTTGCATGCCAAGGTTGCTGACCCCAAATTACAATTCTTTGCTAATCCTGGATAAACACATATTTTGCTGGAAAAATAATTGGCATCCTATTTGTTTATGTCAACATGGGTATAGAGTTTGGTTTTGAAAGATGAAAATAGTTCTGCAGATTGGTTTCCCAATGTCAATGTATTTTGTACTACTGAACTATACACTTAAAATGGTGAAAATGTAAATTTTATGGCATGTGTATATTATAAAAATTAAACTTTTAAGGCAAGACAGTGAATACAACCCTTAGAATGGAAGAAAATTTTGCAAATCATATATTTAAAACAGAACTTATATTGAAAATATCTAGAGACTTCTTATAAGTTAGTTATAAAAAGTCAATTAACTCAATATTAAATGTGACAAGCATCTGAAGTCACATTTTTCCAAGTAAAATATACAAATGATCAAGGGCATATGAAAAGATTCTGGCCATTATTAGTCATCAAGGAGATGCAAATCAAAACCACAATGAGATTCCATGTCACAAAAACTAGGATGGCTAAAATCAAAAAGTGAGGTAATAAGTTTTATCCAGGATAGATGGAGAAATTTGAACTCTCATACAGGTTGGAATGAAGACAAAATAGCGAAGCCACTCTGGAAAAAGTTCTGGGAGTTCCTCAAATATTAAACCTAGAGTTATCATATGGCCCATCAATCCCACTCCTCGGTATATGCCCAAGAATATGAAAATACATATTTGGCCAAAACTTATACATGAATTTTAGAGTAATGTGATTCATAGTAGCCAAAAGGTAGAAACATCTAAAGTTCCATTAACAGATGAATAGGAAAACAATGTGTTTTACCCAATCAATAAAATGTTATTCTGATGTAAAATGAAGGAAATATTGATTTATAATTTTCCCTTGAAAAAAATCATGCTGAGTCAATCAAAAGACCATATACTATAGAATTCTTTTCATAAGAAAGACGAGGATGGAGAAAAAGAAAGCAGATTAGTGGTTTTCTAAGGCCGGGGATTGGAGGAGGAAGATGGGAAGATTAGCGGTGACAGCTAAAGAGTAGAAGAGTTTCTTTTTGAAGTGAGAAAATCTTCAAAAATTGACTGTAGTGATAAATACATGTATCTACAAATATACTAAAAGCATGAAAATGTATACTTAATGGGTGCCTTCCACAGTATGTGCCATACATTTCAATAAAGTTGTTCAAATAAGTCAATGCATGAAGTGTTTTGCAATGTAAGAGTTTTGCAATTAAGTCTCCTGGGAGTATAAGAATTTCCAGGTTAATTAATATCCATCACTTCACTTAGTTATCATTTTGTTTTTTGTTTTTTTTTATTTCGCTGTGCTGGGTCTTAGTTGCAGCATGCGGGATCTTCCATCTTCCTTGCAGCATGCGGGCTCTTTTAGTTCCGGCATGCAAACTCTTAGTTGCGGCATGTGGTATCTATTTCCCTGACCAGGGATGGAAGCCGGGCCCCTGCGTTGGGAGTGCGGAGTTTTACCACTGGACCACCAGGGAAGTCCTAACTATCTTTATTTTTGTTTGTGTGGTCGGAATGCTTAAGATCCACTCTCTTATCAGGCGTGGAGCGACTGGCAGGCCTGGCTGCTGCAACGAATGGCTTGGCTGCCGCCGCCTTCTCCAGCTCCGCCACAGGGGTCACAGTGGCCGCGGCGCTGTCCTCGAGTTTCCAGCATTAGGAGGTGGCCGGTGGAGAGAAGCATGATGTTTGAGGCAGAGACCCTGAGGCAGCCTCGCAAGTGGCCTCGTTCATTGCTCTTAACAATGCCATCACCCTGTGGCAGTTCCTCCTTCAGCTCCTAAAGGAGCCTCAGAACGATCACATGATCTGCTGGACCTCTAATGACGGGGAGTTCAAGCATTTGCAGGCAGAAGAGGTGGCTCGTCTCTGAGGGATTCAAAAGAACAAGCCTAACATGAATTATGACAAACACAGCCGACCCCTCAGATACTATTATATGAAGAATATCATTGAAAACGTGAGGGGTCAGAAGTTTGTGTACAAGTTTGTCTCGCACCCAGAGATTTTGAATACGGTTCCTATGCCAGTGGGCAGGCTTGAGGGAGACTGAAGCTTTACGCATCAGTGAAGTCAGCAGCAAGAGATCCATAGATGAGGAGAATGGAGGGAAAAAGAAGCCACCGCAGCCTGGTGCCAAGACCCCTAGCTGCAGTGACTACAGACACTCTGGCTTATATTCTCCATTTACCCTCAGATCTTTGAACTCCTCCAATAGGAAGCTTTTCAAATCTATAAAGGTTGAGAATCCAGCTGAGAAATTGGCAGAGAAAAAAATCCCCTCAGGAGCCAACACCATCTGTTACCAAATTTGTAACACCTTCTAAAAAGCCACCAGTTGAACTTCTTGCTGCCACCAGTTCAACTGACCCAAGTATTTCTCCATCTTCCAAAGAAACTGCCCAAGCGCTGGAGACTTTGTCTTCCCCCAAACTGCCTTCGCTAGAAGCACCAACTTCTGCATCCAGTGCAACTGCCACTTTTACCACCACACCTCCTATTTCGTCCATTTGCCCTTTTCAGGAACCTCCTAGAACACCTTCACTACCGCTGAGTTCCAACCCAGAGATGGACCCAGACATGGACGCAGACATGGAGCCTCAAGACCAGGATTCAGCTTTGCCAGAAAAAGACAAAACAAGTAATTCATCAAGGTCCAAGAAACCCAAAGGGTTAGAACTAGTACCAACCATCATGATCACAGGCAGTGATCCAAGCCCACTGATTATTACGCTAGGATTATTTTCACAGACACCCTTCTCGACTCTGAGTGCCTTGGTCTCCAGTATCCACTTTTGGAGTACCCTCAGCCCTGTTGTTCCCCTAAGTCCAGCCAGACTGCAAGGTACTAACACACTTTTCCAGTTTCCTTCTGTGCTGAACAGTCATGGGCTCTTCACTCTGTCTAGCCTGTATGGACCTTCCACCCCTGGCCCATTTTCCACAGATCTACAGAAAATAACCTATGCACTTGTGGAATGGGAGAAACAACGAATAAACAGAGAGACATTGAACATGAATATATTTAAAGTGTGCGATTAATACTTCCACAATGATGATAATAGTCTATTGTGATTTCTGCCATTCCCCATTAAAATGCATATTTTAGGGTTCCCTTAAAAAAAAAGATCCACTCTTCATAAATTTCAATTATACAATACAGTATAAGTGTATCAGATCATCATGTTTTAATCTTTAAATGCAGTTTTATTAGTTATACTTCAATAAACCTGAGGGGAGGCAGGAAGACTTTTAAGGTATTTTCCAATTTTCAGTACAACTTATTGTTTTTCTTCTATCAGTGGAAATAGGAATACAATTGCCTTGAATGCTGACATTTCGAGGTTTTCTAGGCACACAGGGAACACTGATCTAAAATAAATTTCCTTCTAGTGTAAAATGTACAGCTGAAAGGTTAATGCACACACCTCACAGCTTGTGGTTTGACTGAGATTCGTCCCGGCACCCAGCTAGGACTGAGTGATTCAGACTTCCTACCAAAGCCAAGTGCTCCGGGATTCTTTAGCTTAAGTACCTAATGAGTGGGGATGGGGAGGGATGGGTGGAAGGTTCAGCGTTGTCAAGGCGCAAAGATGAAACTGGAGCCAGCCTCTTTATTACAAACGGTGAGTTCACATCTAAGTGTCTGCCTTTCTTAACAAGAAGCACAGTTCCATGCCGGGCAATCCCAGGCCAGGGAAAAGTTCTCTTTCAAACCTTAAGTGCCAGGCGGGGACAGATTCAATCCCAGCGGCGCTAAGTGATTCTGCTGAGTCAGGCTTCCTCTCGCAGGTTGTCACTCAGGTACTTGGGGGCGGGGTATTGGGAATCTGTCCAAGCGGGAGGCCGCTGGGGCAGGTGGGTGGGCCGATGCTCTGCACAGGCGTGGATGTCCTTTTTTTCTCCAATTGCGCCTAGATAGAACTTTTCCCTGGCCTGGGATTGCCTGTGACAAGAGGATGGCCCAGGCCAGTCCTGCCTGGAAGAAGAGGGTCTTATGTCCTCCAGGGATCAAGGGCTTGGTGTAAGGCTGTGTGGCCAGGCATGGAACCGACCTGCAGAATAACTCTTAGTAGGGCTGGCAAGAACTCATGAAATTTCCAGAGCGCTCCCCGCCTTCCCAAAGTCAGTTTCCCCTCTCCGATTCACATCATCTATCAACTATTCTTCTCCCGTGGTGTATTTAAACACACCCAGTATTTTAATTGTTTATCCTATTTGCGCAGAGTCGTGGATTGCACTGGGGAGGGGGGCGGTCTGTGGATGTTCTACACGAGGGGAAAGCCGAGAATAACCACTTGGAAGTAGGTGTATGAAATCCCTTCTCCTCCCAATTTTTTTTTCTTGGAAGAGACATCCTATGGGAAATCATTTTGTGGAGGGTTTTTTTTTTCAAACTTTTCTGGACGAGCTAACCTGTGACCACTGCCCATCTCTGGGTTAGTGCCCTTCAAAAGATTTACTCACTTATTTAAATTTCTTTTTTCAATAGTGTAAAATGTACTTAATTAATAGAGCTTGAAAGACCGTATAAAATATTTTCAAAGAGGCAAGAAGGGTAAATTTCAGGGGGGAAAAAAAATCCAGTGTTACATTCCAGTTTTTAAGAATTTTTATTTCACAGGCTTCCGTGGTGGCACAGTGGTTAAGAATCCATCTGCCAATGCAGGGGACATGGGTTCAAGTCCTGGTCCAGGAAAATCCCACATGCCGCGGGGCAACGAAGCCCGTGCACCATGACTACTGAGCCTGTGCTCTAGAGCCCACGAGCACAACTACTGAGCCCGCGTGCCACAACTACTGAAGCCTGCACACCTAGAGCCTGGGCTCTGCAGCAAGAGAAGCCACCAAAATAAGAAGGCTGCGCACTGCAACGAAGAGTAGCCCCCACTCGCCGCAACTAGAGAAAGCCCGCGCGCAGCCACGAAGACCCAACGCAGCCAAAATAAATAAATAAATAAATAAATAAATAAATACTGAGAAATGTCCTTTTGGGGGGCTTGTGGATACAGGAGCTTTTTTCAGTTTTCCATTCTATTAAACACTTGGAATAAATTTTAATGCATGGCAAGGTTGTCAAAGACTACACTTTTATGTAAATTATGATTTTCCTGTTTGCTTTTTGTCTTTCCTTCTGACTGGTATTTGTTGAATAGAATTTGAATTAAGAAGAGAGACTTGCGATAGGACAAGAAAAATCTAGAGTTGGAGATACCTTGCCTGTGAGTAACGTTAGGGCCTAGATTTTCCAGAATCGATCCTCTTTGTGGTTCCTTGTTAGAATTTACCAACAGCTCATCTGTGTGTGATTTTAAAGCAGATGCAGAGAAGGCATTCTTCCGATTTTGGAGCCACCACACTGGGAGAGAGACAGATACATAGAAGCTTCAAGGACACCATCTTCCAGCTTATTTTCCAGATTCAGTGCCCTTGTAGTCAAGAGCATCCCCCAAACCACCATCAACTTTTTGATTTTCATTTTCATAGAAGTGATTTTCCCCTCGTGTCCCACATGAAGATCCATGAGAGTCTGATTTTTTTCTGGAAGGCTTCATGTCTCCACCGAGAAAGTATTTCAGAGTTTTACGATTGGGAGTATTTTCTGATTCCACTGTTCTCTAGATTATACCTTTATACTGTCTAATTTGCGTGGGAAGCACTTGATGCTGTTCACAGTGCTAGTGAGTATGTTTTCCTGATTCACCATGATATCTACAATGGTGCAGCCAAAAAGAATTACATGGGAGTTTGATATTTGACTTTTAATTGAATTTACATACCTAGTCACCCTTCCTGGCCCACAATGGATAAACAAGCTAGGAAGGTTTACTCATGTTCCTTTTTCTGTGCCAGTGTGTAAGAGGGTCAAACCTTTAAAACCTGTAGGCTCTACTCCTATACACCTTAAAGGGGCAACACATTAACTTTTGACAAGCCAGCTTAACCCACTTAACCTTGCCCTACTCTCCTTCAAAAGTATTTTTGTGGAATAATACTACTTCTATTAACTTAATGCATGTGTCAACAACAGTCTTAACATATGATCATATTTATTTTAGGTTGGGTGTTAATCCTGTCTTCAAAGGGCAATGATAAAATGGAAGATAACCCATGGAAAATACCTTTTAGGTATTGGACAGGTATTCAGCATAGGAAATTTTTAGAAGATGAGGATAAGAAATTCAAAAGTAGAAATCCCAGTATGATGTATTTAGGCACATTGGTCACAAAAGAAAAACTCTGAAACCAACTCCATGGGCACTAGCAGTAGAATCAATAATTGAAAGTGGTATAGTCTTAGAAAGGAAAAATAGAAAAAAAAAACCCGAATGGATGGTTTTTCTTCCAGTATGTAAACAGCTCTGAGTGATTATTCTCATCCTCACAACTGGGAAGAAACTGAACAACGAGAAGAGCAATATCTCTTCTTAGATCCATGACAGATTGGAGATTACACGTGTTAACTGAAAGAAAAACACATGATGTGAGATCTGTGACTTTGTTTTATTTATGGACTTACTGAGGACTGTAGCAGGAGACAGCTCCTCAGGTAGCTTTGAGGAACTGCTCCAAACAGTAAGTTTGAAGTTCCATATACCAGTGATTTAGAGAAGGGGTATGTGCACTCAAGCACACATTTTTGTAATAGAAGGTTACTTTTAGTCATGAGGAAGAGATATCTTCATTGATGATTTTAGCGCTTTTCTAAGTATAGGAAAATGCAAAATTGGGGTTCATAAAGTTTTTACTGACAATATCTAACTATCTAAAGTCCTGTTTTTCCACTTTTCCCAGAGCACAGGGTGCCTCATTCCTGATCTCATCCCTGAATTCATTTCATAGTGTGTGGGAAGTCAGCAACTGTATCAACTAATGGCTTACTTTTTGTAGAACTGGGTGGTGTTTGACATCACTTTTATTTATTTACTTGAAGTTTATTTTACTGAAGTATAGTTGATATATAGTATTATGTAAGTTACAGGTGTACAACATAGTGATTCACAATTTTATAGTCATAAAATACTGAATATATTCCCTATGTTGGACAATATATGCTTGTAGCTTATTTATCTTATACATAATAGTTTGTACCTCTTAATTCCCTACCCCTGTCTTGCCTCTCCCCCTTACCCTGTCCCTACAAGTATGCACTAGTTTGCTTTCTGTATCTATGAGTCTTTGTCGTTATATCCTCTGGGTTTTTTTTTTATTTTTTAGATTCCACATATAAGTGATATCATACAGTATTTGTCTTTCTCTGTGTGACTTATTTCACTTAGCTTAATACCCTCTAAGTCCATCTATGTTGTTTCAAATCACAAAACACATTCTTTTTTATGGCTGAGTAGTATTTCATTGCATATATATACCCCATCTTCTTTGTCCATTCTCCTGTTAATGGACACTTAGGTTGCTTCCATATCTTGGCAGTTGTAAATAATGCTGCTGTGAACATTGGGGTGCATGTATGTTTTTGAATTAGTGTTTCCAGTTTTTTCTGGATATACATACCCAGGAGTGGAATTGCTGGGTCATATGGCAATTCTGTTCTTAGTTTTCTGAGAACTCTCCATACTGTTTTTCAGAGTGCCTGCAACACTTTACATTTCCACCAACAGTGTAGGAGGGTTCACTTTCTCCACTTCCTCACCAATACTTGTTATTTGTTTTCTTTTTGGTGATAACCATCCTGACAGATGTGAGGTGACATCTAATTGTGGTTTTAATTTGCATTTCTCTGATGATTAATGACATTGAGCAACTTCTCATGTGCCTGTTGGCCATCTGAATGCCCTCTTTGGAAAAATGTCTATGCAGGTCTTTTGTCTAGTTTTAAATCGATTGTCCAGTCGTGTGAACTTTTTACATGTTTTGGATATTATTAACCCCTTATCAGTCACACGATTTGGAAATATTTTCTCTTATTCAGTAGGTGTTCTTTGTGTTTTGTCCATGGTTTCCTTTGCTGTGTCACAGCTTTTAATTTGGTTCAATTTGTTTATTTTTGCTTTTATTTCCTTTGATTTCAAAGACATATCCAAAAAAATAATGCTATGATTTAGGTGCAAGTCTGCCTGTCTTTTCCTCTAGAAGATTTCTGGTTTCTTGTCTTATATTTATTTATTTTTATAATTAATTAATTTTATTCTTGGCTGCTTTGGGGTCTTCATGCTGTGTGCCAGCTTTCTCTAGTCGCGGTAAGCGGGGGCTACTCTTCATTGTAGTGCGCAGGCTTTTCATTGCGGTGGCTTCTTTTGTGGAGCATGGGCTCTAGGCACACGGGATTCAGTAGTTGTGGCATACGGGCTCAGTAGTTGTGGCTGGCGGGATCTAGAGCGCAGGCTCAGTAGTGTAGTTGCTCCATGGCATGTGGGATCTTCCAGGACCAGGGCTTGATCCCGTGTCCCCTGCATTGGTGGGCAGATTCTTAACCACTGTGCAACCAGGGAAGCACTATATTTAGATCTTTAATCCAGTTTGAGTTTATTTTTGTACATGGTGTTAGAGAATGTTCTAATTTCATTGTTTTACATGTAGCTGTCCAGTTTTCCCGGCACCACTTATTGAAGGGAGTTTCTTTTCTCCATTGTATATTCTTGTTCCTTTTTGTAGATTAGCTGACCATAATTGGGTGGATTTTTTTCTGGACTCTTATTCTCTTCCATTGATCTTTGTGGATGTTTTGGTGCCAATGCTATAATGTTTGATTACGGTACATTTGTAGATTGGTCTGAAGTCATGAAGCATGATTCCTCCAGCTCTGTTCTTCTTTCTCAAGATTGTTTCAGCTATTCAGAGTTTCCAAGCAAATTTTAGAATTATTCGTTCCTGTTCTGTGATAAATGTCATTGATATTTTGAAAGGAATTGCATTGAATCTGTAGATTGCCTTGTGTGTTATGGTCATTTTAACAGTATTAATTCTTCCAGTCCATGAACACAGTATATCTTAACATCTGTTTGTGTTGTCTTCAGTTTCTTTCACCAGTGTCTTACAGTTTTCCAAGTACAGGTCTTCTTACCTACAACATAGGTTTATTCCTAGGTATTTTATTCTTTTTCATGGGATGGTAAATTGGATTGTTTCCTACATTTCTCTTTCTGATAGTTTGTTTTTACTGTATAGAAATGCAACAGATTTCTGTATATTATTTTTTTATACTGCAACTTTACTGAATTCATTGTTGAGCTCTGGTAGTGTTTAGATGGCATCTTTAGATTTGGTATGTATAGTATCATGTCATCTGAAAGCAGCAACATTTTTACTTCTTCCTTTTCTGTTTGGATTCTTTTTATTTCTTTTTTGTGTCTGATTGCTGTGGCTACAACTCCCAATGCTATTTTGAATAAATGTGATGAGAGTGGGCATCCTTGTATTTTTCCTGGTCTTAGAGGATATGCTTTCAGCTTTTCACCATTGAGTATATTAGCTGTGAGTTTGTCATGTATGGTCTGTATTATGTTGATGTACGTTCCCTGTGCACACCCATTTTGAAAAGTTTTTATCATAGACGGATGTTGAATGTTTTCAAAATCTTTTCCTACATCTATTGAGATGATCATGTGGTTTTTATTCTTCAATCTGTTAATCAGGGGAGCTCTAACCCAGATCTTCTCCACCTCAGTTACAGGAGGAATTGTCAGTTTAATTACACACCCCAGCAATAGAATCTGCATCACAAAAGAATGACCCATTATAGGCCACATAGAAAAAGAATGCACATTATATCTCCTACAATAAATTGACCCCTTCAACTACTCACCCAGTGAGAAACTGTCATCACCCTGAACTCTTGTTTTTCTCCAATGGAGTTTCCATTAAAATAACCCTTCCCAACTTCCTTCTTTTTCTCAGTGAAATAGTGTTCCTCTGCTTTGTTTGTTGGTCTTGACTATGGCTTCTGTTGTAGCTTGCTTGCAACTCAGGAGCTGCAGTCCTTTTCTATTTCCCCATAAACCCATTTTTACTGGTAAAATAAATGACCATTTTATTTTTAAGGTCAATAACGGGGTGTGCCACATTATTCAGCAGGTCGTAATCTGCATATCCTTAATTCAGTATTGGAATCTGTCCAACCAGGAGGCCTCTCAGGCAGGTGGGTGGGGCGACCCTCAGACCAGCTTAGAAGTCCTTTCTCCCACCACACATAAGGTAGCACGCTGTGTAAGCTTCCCAGGCTCTGGAGACCCTCACATATATGCACTAGTCATTGGAGTCGTTAGGAGGGACTCTGACCCAGGAAACCTCGAAATGGTGAGTGTGGTGCCCTGGGGTGCCGAGACGCGGAGAGGGGCTGGTCGAAACTGGACATCTTTTGAACTGGCCTCTTCATGGTCACCGTTGGAATCAGTGGATACTTGTGGGTTTGGGGTACCGCTCGGACCTCAGTCCCCTCCGGCTGGGGGAAGGGGGTTGGCCCCCGAAGCCAGGACCCCGGGCGTCCTGTCCCGTTACTTCTCATAGGAATTTCCACCCTGGAGCCTCTCCCCGCAGCTCTGCACCCGTAGCCTCTCTTCTTCCCCACATTGTGCCAGGCGAGTGTAGGTTCAATCCCAGCGCCTAAGCGTGGTTTTGCCGAGTCAGGCTTCCTCTCGCAGGTTGTCACTCAGGACAAGGGGGCGGGGTATTGCGATCTGTCCAACCCGGAGTCCCCTGAGGCAGGTTGGTGGGGCGTTGCTCCGCACCCACGTGAATGTCCTTTTTTTCTCCCAAGGCCTGGCAGAGGTCGAACGCTGTGTATGGTTCACTTGCTCTGGAGACTGTCACATATCATCTGTCGCCCTGTGATCTGTGCTGGTCATGGAGTCGTTAGTAGGGACTCAGACCCAGGAAACATTCACGATGAGAATCCAGAATAATCTGACTGAACTTCAAAATTGGGACAAATGTCACTTTACAGCTCTTTACCATATCATTGTAATAATAATATCACCCTCCCCCTGCACCACAGACTGTCAGAATAGAGGCATGAATTGCATCCTGGGAAATCTCCACCCATTTCCATGAATCAGGAAGACAAAAGACTCCTGCCTCATATAAGCACCTTCACCCATTTCTTTTTTTTTTTTTTTGATGTGGACCATTTTTAAAGTCTTTATTGAATTTGTTACAGTATTGCTTCTGTTTTATGTTTTGGTTTTTGGCTGTGAGGCATGTGGGATCTCAGCTCCTGGATCAGGGACTGAACCCACATCCCCTATCTTGGAGGTGAAGTCTTAACCACTGGGCTGCCAGGGAAGTCACCACCCACTTCTATAAAAAGCTTGTCCTCACTTGTAATCAGAGAGAAGGTGTCTTTAGAGCATTAGCTCCCCCTTCTCTTTCTCTGGCCATTGAATAAAAGCCTGTCTTGCTTGCACCAAACTCAGTTTCCTTATTGGCAGCTCAAACCTGAGCAGGAAAGAACTCCCTGACCCAGTGAGGGTTCGGGGGCAGGGGGGTGTTGGTTCAGCTAGGGGCCCAGGAGGGGAGCCTCCAGTCTAATGCAGTAACAAATCTTCTTTAAAATTTTTGGAGAACTTAGTGTTGAAGACACTTACACAAATGTAGAGCCTAGATTTATTTTATGGGTGTTTTTTGTTTACCAACTCAACCACTTCACTCTATAGTTCTATTCTGATTTTGCTTTTCGTCTTGAGTTAGTCTCAGTTGCTTGTTTCTCCTGAGGAATTTATGCATTTCTTCTAAGTTATCTTATATTTTGGCATACAGTTGTTCATTGAATTCCTTTATAATCCTTTTTATTTCTGTAATGTCCATAGTCATATCCCTCATTCTTTGTGATTCTATGAATGTGAATATACCCTCTTTCTCTCTAGATCTATCTAGCTAAAGATTTGTCAATTTGTAAGAATTTGTAAGAAGACAGGGTAAGGGGTCCCTAGAGAAAGAGAACCAGGCATGACTTTCTTGACAGACAAGAAGCCATTTCTGGCCTAAGCCATTTTGTGATCTAAGCTTGGCCGGAATGCTTGCCCTTGAATAGATCTCAGTAATTAACCAAAATAAGGGAATGTAAGAACAAAAGAAAAGGATCAAGTAACCATAGGTCAGGGATAAAACAGCGTCCTAGTTCCTCAAGGGTACACATAAAAATCTGATACATGTCTTTGAGTTCTGCAGGACCTAAGGCCCCCAAGTGAAGGATGGAATGATGGTGTTGACCCTCCTGACTTCAGTCAACTAAAGCTTGGACTCTGTGAACCTTTGCCCAAATTCCTGGCTGAATTCTCCTCTTCTCAAGCCCCTTCAGAATATGCATGTACCCATAGCTTACAAGTTCTCCAGTTTTGCTGTTCTGAGTGACACTGCTTTGGGAAAGATCCCTGTGTTTTCCTTACTTGCTGCAAATAAATCCTTTCCTCTCCACACCTTTGGCTTGGATGTGTCTTTTGCTAAACACCCACCAAAAGGCAAACCCAGCTTTTGGGTAACAAACTCACTTTTGGTTTCATTGGTTTTCTCTACAGTTTTACTATTCCCTGTTTCACTCATTTCTACTTTAATTTGTATTAATTCCTTTTCTCCTTGTGTTTAAGACCTCATCTTTACAGTCTCTTGAAGTACATACAGGGTACTGATTTGAGGTCTTCCTTCTCTGCTAGTAGAGCTATTAATGGCTATAATAATTTTTTCAAGGTTCTGTTTTAGATACAAGCCATAAAGTTCGACCATATTGGAATGATGTAATGTCCCTCAATATGCCTAATGATATCCTTTGTATTCAAGTCAATTTTGCCTAATATTTGCATAATCTCTCCAGTCTTCATGTTGGTGTTGTTCACAGATATATCTATCACAGGCTTTTATTTTCAATTTGTTGGTGTCTTTGAATCTAAAGTGTGCTTCCTCTACATAGCACATATTTAGATCATGGTTTCTTTGTTTAATCTGAGATGACAATCTCTTCCTCCTGTTTGGGCTATGTAAACCACTCACATTTAGTATTAATACATAGTGGTAATTATACCTGCCATTTTACTTTCTGTATCCTACAATTCTCATGTTGTTTTTAGTTCTTAAGGCCTTCTTTTACATTAAGTGAATATTTTCAAGTTTCCACTTTCTTTTTTTTTTTTTTTTTTTTTATTGTGGTACGCGGGCCTCTCACTGTTGTGGCCTCTTCCGTTGTGGAGCACAGGCTCCAGACGCGCAGGCTCAGCGGCCATGGCTCATGGGCCCAGCCGCTCTGCCGCATGTGGGATCTTCCTGGACGGGGGCATGAACCCGTGTCCCCTGCATCAGCAGGTGGACTCTCAACCACTGCGCCACCAGGAAAGCCCATCCACTTTCATTTTTAAATGACATCTCCATTATACATTTAAATTTTTTTTAGAGGTTGCTCATTTAACATATATGTATTAATTTAAAAAATGAGACTCAGACTTATGCTAGCATAATTCCAGTGATATATGGAAACATTACTCATATAAAGCTCTATTCCCTTTTGCCATTTTTGTTATTACTGTTATGCAGATTATATCAACTTATGATATAACCCGGAAATATTTTCTCACACTTATGTACAATCTGTGGTCATCTCCTTAGCCTAGTACAGTTACTCCCACCTTTGTGCTTTTTAATGGCAAACATACTACATAGATATTACACTGCTATATATAATGGCCTAGTAACACATTACATACATAGGATTTTACACAGTACTTTTGACATCTGTTAAAAGAGAAAATATGTATTGATTCTGCCTTTTCTGGTTACAGAATTACCTGTACAGGTGTTTTTGTTTCTTTATGTTGATATGAATTATCTTCTGGAGTCCCTTGCTATCAGCCTGAAGAACTCCAGTAATTCCTGTGAGGCAATTGGCTATCAATATATTCTTTCACTTTTTGTTGATCTGAGAGAGTCCTTATTTTGCCATCTTTTTTCAGAAGGTAGTTTTGAATATAGGATTGTTGGTTGACAGCCTTTTTTCCTAGCGCACTTTGAATGTTTCCCTCTGCCTTCTGGCTTCCCTGTTTTCTGCTGAGACATCACCTGGCAATTTTACTGCAGTCTCCTTGTAAGAGTTGGGTCACTTTTCAATTGCTCTTTATTCTCACTGTATGGTTTACCTTCCTGTTTGTTTACATGTCTCATATTTTTGATATAAACTAGATAGTTTAGAAAATATAATGTAGCAACTTTGGGAACTGGACCCATTCCTTCTGGAGATTTTTATTGTTATGTGCTTATTTGTTCAGTGAGTGCCTGCATTATTTTATTACTTTATTTTTTCAATATTTATTTATTTGGTTGTGCCAGGTCTTAGTTGTGGCAGGCGGGCTCCTTAGTTGCAGCTCATGGGTTCCTTAGTTGTGGCATGCAAACTCTTAGTTGCAGCATGCACGTGGGATCTAGTTCCCTGACCAGGGATTGGACTCAGGCCCCTTGAATTGGAAGTGCAGAGTCCCAACCATTGTGCCACCAGGGAAATCTCAAGTGCTTGCATTAGTTTAATAAAACCTGTTCCCCCTGTAGTGAGAAGCCAGAGCTGGTGTACTGAATTAAGAATATGTAGATGAGTGACTTCCCTGGTGGCGCAGTGGATAAAGACTCCATGCTCCCAATGCAGGGGGCCCAGGTTCGATCCCTGGTCGGGGAACTATATCCTACATGCATGCCACAACTAAGGAGTCTGTGAGCCGCAACTAAGGAGCCCGCCTGCCGCAACTAAGACCTGGCACAACCAAATAAATAAATATATTTAAAAAAAACCATGCAGATTATATGATCCTGCAATCCCACTCCTAGGCTAATATCTGGAGAAAACTACAATTCTAAAAGATACATCTGGGGCTTCCCTGGTGGCACAGTGGTTAAGAATCCACCTGCCAATGCAGGGGACATGGATTCAAGCCCTGGTCTGGGAAGATCCCACATGCTGCAGAGCAACAAAGCCCGTGAGCCACAACTACTGAGCCCACGTGCCACAACTACTGAAGCCTGTGCACCTAGAGCCCGTGCTCCGCAACAAGAGAAGCCACTGTGATGAGAAGCCTGTGCATCACCATGAAGAGTAGCCCCCACTCGCCACAACTAGAGAAAGCCTGCACGCAGCAACAAAGACCCAATGCAGCCAAAAATAAATAAATTAAAAAGATACATCCATCCCTATGCTCACAGCAGCACTATTCACAATAGCCAAGAGATGGAATCAGCTTAAACGTCCATCGACAGGAGAATGGATAAAGATGATGTGGTTAATATATACAATGGACTACTACTTGGCCATAAAAAAGAATGAAATAATGCCATTTGCACAACATGGATAAACCTAGAGATTATCACACTAAGTGAAGTTAAGTCAGGGAGAGAAAGACAAATACCAAATGCTATCACTTACATGTGGAATCTAAAATATGACACAAATGAACTTATCTATGGAACAGAAACAGACTCACACACATAGAGAATAGACTTGTGGTTGCCAAGGGGGAGAGGAAATGGTGGAGGGATGAACTGGGAGTTTGGAATTAGCAGATGCAAAGTATTATACATAGAACAGATAAACAACAAGGTCTTACTTTATAGGACAGGGTACTGTATTCAACATCCTATTATAAACTGTAATAAACTGAAAAAAATATAAATATAAATAAATATATATATGTATATATAACTGAATCACATTGCTGTACAACAGAAGTTAATACAACATTGTAAATCAACTATAGTTCAATAAAATTAATGTTTAAAGAGTATAGTCCTTCAGAAGGGTTCACTGCCATAGCAGTCCTATCTTTCTCTCTTGCTAGCTTTTTATTGTCTCACAATTTGCCTAAATTTATAGGCCTTGGTTATGTCACAAAAGAGATTATAAAAATATTACCTAGCATACTAAGAAGTGAATCTATGTATTTTATAACCTGTCTCTAATAGTGATAAAAGATAAAATAAAAAATCATAAAAATGACCAACAGTCCCCTCTTCTAATATAATTGAATAAAGTTTCTTAGCAATTAAGTTTAGCTCCACGAGAATGTTCTTGCTTTCAAGAAAATGATTTATGATCACCAATGATAAAATAAAGTTAACCGCCTAAAAGCATTCAATACTTCTTGCTACCTTGAACAGCAATCAAATCCTCTAACACAAGTAAAATTCCTATAAGAAGTCCTTCTGAACACCGTTACTGTTACACACCACAGTCTTATAGGATTTGTAATCAGTCTCTTTTATAATTTTTATTGTATAGTTGATTTACAATATTGTGTTAATTTCTGCTGTACAGCAAAGTGATTCAGTTGTATATGTACAGATTTTTTTTTTAATTTATTTTTGGCTGCGTTGGGTCTTCCTTGCTGCGTGCAGGCTTTCTCTAGTTGCAGCAAGCAGGGCTACTCTTCATTGTGGTGTGCAGGCTTCTCTTGTTGCTGAGCAGGGCTCTAGGCGCGTAGGCTCAGTAGTTGTGGCTCATGGGCTCTAGGGCGCAGGCTCAGTAGTTGTGGTGCACAGGCTTAGGTGCTCCACAGGATGTTGGATCTTCCCAGGCCAGGGCTCGAACCCATGTCCCCTGAATTGGCAGGCGGATTCTTAACCACTGCCCCACCAGGGAAGCCTGCCTGTAATAATTCTTAATTGAATTCATTTTGCCCCAGTATTTGACTAGAGGTATGATCTTGTGGTCACTGGCAAGACAGCACTGAAAAAAACCCAAGATTAAACTTTTGCAGATGAGTAAGAAATTAGGTCCAGGACAAAACTGTAACTAAAAATAAGAAATGAAAAAAAAAAAAAAAAAAAAAGAAATGGCCTGAGGATAAAGTGTTGACCTTCTATTCACAGGATAAAAATTCACAGACTCATATTGTATAATGATCAAATGAAGAAAACTGCAAGTTTTTCTGAATATTTATAAAATGGGTACTTCAATATATTCTTTGAGGAAATGAAAAACAACATGTGTTAGCTAACGAAAGCATCAAAGAACTGGTAAAATATTTGAAACGACTACAAAAACTGTTTTACAAAAAAATTCAGTTTTAATTATATAAAATAAAATAAAAAACACATTGAGGGGTTATATTCAGCTATAATTAACAGGAAAAACCCACCATCTTCCTGACGGAAGGTGCTTATTCTCACATGTAAACAATGGGTCAAGGAACCACTGTACAACGCAGCAGAGAAACAAACTCCCATGTCATTCTTTTTGGTGGCACCATTGTGAATGCTATGGTGAGTCAGGAACACATACTCACTAGCACTATTAACAGCACAAAGTGTTTCCTACACAAATTAGACATTATGAAGATACAATCCAGAGAACAGTGGAATCAGAGAATATTCCCAACCATAAAACACTGGAATACTTTGACAGTGGACACAAGAGGCCTTACAGAAAAAATTCAAACTCTGATGCATCTCTGATGTGGAAGGTATGAAGACAGCAGGGGAAACTATATATCCATAAAAATGGAAATCAAACATTTGTTGGTGGTGTTAACGATACTCTTAACTATAAGGACAGAGTCTGGAAAATAAGCTGGAAGATGGTGTCATTGAAGCTCCTATGAATCTGCCTCTCTACCAGTGTGGGGATTCCAGTATCTGAAGAATATCTTCTTTGTACCTGCTTTTAAATCACACACAGGTGAGCTATTGGTGAATGCTGATATGGAACGAAAAAGGGGATGGATTATGGAAAGTCTAGATCTTAATATTACTCACAGGCAAGATATCTCCAACTCTATAGATTTTTTGTATTATCACAAGTCTCATAGTTTATTCACCAAATACCAGTCAGAAGGAAATACAAAGCATAATTTACATGAAACTATACTTTTTGACATCTTTCCCATACATAAAATTTATTCCAAGTGTTTAGTATAATGGAAAATGAAAAAAGGTTCCTATACTCACCACCACCAAAAAGTATCTTTCTCAGTGAAAAGGGTACTATATATAATAGATTATGAATATCCAGGAACTGCCACACAAAGCTACTAGGCATAACCCAACAAATACCAAACTGCCATTTTGCAATGGCTCATTAACTGAGAATGAATAGAACATTATAAAAATTTAAGACTAACTGCATATTAGAAATGCACTTGCAGACTTCCCTGGCAATCCAGTGGTTAAGACTCTGTGCTCTCACTGCAGGGGGTGCAGGTTTGATCACTGGTAAAGGGACTAAGATCCCACATGATGCATGGCACAGCCAAAAAAAAAAAAAAAAGGAAAAAAAAGAAATACACTTAAGCTCACCCATGGATCCAACAGTGTTAAAATGGAAAGAAAAATAATCATTATCTGATTAAAGGAAAAATTACTACCTTTAAATCTTATGTACTATTGTTGAAAGACAATGTACACAATCACCTCACATTAATATTCATTTCTAAAATTAAGAGAAATCCACTGTTCAAGGATACACTTGAAGAAAGATCCTTACTAAACAACATATTTATAGAACTTTAAAAAAAAATCTTTCATATTGAGGGTTTTCTGGAACATTAGGCATGGAGTACTTTCCATTAAGTTATCTCATGTTATTTACATTTATACTACTTCTTCATGGGAATTCTCATACATGATGTTGGCCAACTGAAGTTGTTACCCAGGCTGTTTACAAATGCAGTTTTATCTAGGGAATCCTTTCATCCTTTTAAACTACTGAGATCAGAAAAGCCTTTCCCATTCTCCACACTTTATATGTTTTCTATGCAGTGTGCAGTCTCATGTGTCTTCAAATGACTGAGAGATAAATGAAGGCCTTCCCACATTCCTGACATTGATAGGTTTTCTATCCAGTGTGAATTCTTTCATGCAGTTGAACATAAGTGGAACGGAAGGTTTTCCCACATATTTTACATTCATAGGGTTTTTCTCCAGTATGGGTTCTTTCATGAACTTTGAAACCTTTTTTTGAACTAAAACATTTACCACATTGTTTACATTGATAAGGTTTCTCTCCAGTGTGACTCCTTTCATGGGTTCGAAGAGAACTGTGGTATCTGTAGGCTTTCTCACAGTGTTTACATTGATACGGTTTCTCTCCTGTGTGAATTCTTTCATGTGTTTGAAGGCTTTCATTACAACTAAAGGCTTTTCCACATTGTTTACATACATAGGGTTTCTCTCCAGTGTGAGTTCTTCTGTGTACTCGTAAGGAACAGTAGTAACTAAAGGCTTTGCCACATTGTTTACATTGATACGGCTTCTCTCCACTGTGAATCCTTTCATGTATTTTAAGAGAACTGGGATTAATGAATACTCTCTCACATTTTTTACATTTATAAGGTCCATCTCTAGTGTGTGTTATCATATGTTTTCGAAAGGTTTTTTGCCATGTGAAGGCTTTCCCACATTCTTTACACTTATAGGGCTTTTCTCCAGTGTGGATTCTTTCATGATTTCGAAGAGAACTGGCAGTACTCAGTACTTTAGAACATGTTTTACATACATACAGTGTCTCTCCTGTGTGATTTCTTTTGTGTATTTGGAAGGAACTGAAATAATTAAAGGCTTTGCCACACTGCTTACATTCATACGGTTTCTCTCCTCTGTGAATTCTTTCATGTATTTGAATAGTTTCAGGACTTTTAAAGGCTTTTCCACATTGTTTACATTGATAGGGTTTCTCTCCGTTGTGACTCCTTTCATGCATTCGAAGACAACTGGGATAAATGAATGCTTTCTCACATTTCTTACATTTATAAAATCCATCTCCAGTGTGTGTTACCATGTGTTGTCGAAAGCTTGTTTCCCACGTGAAGGCCTTCCCACATTCCTTACATTCATATGGTTTTTTCCCAGTGTGATTACTTTCATGTATTTGGAAACGTTTTTGAGCACTGAATCTTTTACCACATTGCTTGCATTCATAGGGTTTCTCTCCACTGTGAATTCTTTTATGTGTTCGGAAGGATTTCTGATATGGAAATGCTTTTCCACATTGCTTACATTCATAGGGTTTCTCTCCAGTGTGACTCCTTTCATGCATTCGAAGAGAACCAGGATAAATGAATGCTTTCCCACATTCTTTACATTTATATGGCTTTACACCATATTTTTGATACTCTCGTGTTTTGTGTTCAATGTGACATCTCATGTGTCTATTAAGGGATGAATGATCCATGAAGACTGTTCCACATGCACTGCATTCACATGGTTTTAATCCAGGAGTTTTCTTGTTCAGATTGATAGTTGGAATAAGGTTGAAATTTTCTCCACATAAACTAATGTCTTTACTTTTACAGAATCTCTCTACCATAAAAGTTCTGTAATAAATGAGAATATTATTAATGACTTCTTCATTAATCATTTTACATTTATTATATTTATTATGAATTATAGGAACTGGTTTTCTATCATGTGTGAACTGTTAGAAATTGAATATACTGAATGTTCTCAATGGGACTTCACACTTTCTATTAAAAAGTGATATTCAAATATAGGTTTTATTGTTAATGACTGCAAGTGAACTATTTTGCAAATACTAAATATTTATATCCCATTTAAGAAAATATTTTTGGGAAACATTTTCTAAGAATAACTCAATTTGGGGCTTCCCTGGTGGTGCAGTGGTTAAGAATCCACATCCCAATGCAGGGGACACAGGTTCAAGCGCTAGCCTGGGAAGATCCCACACGCCGTGCAGCAACTAAGCCCAGGTTCCACAACTACTGAAGCCCGTGAGCCTAGAGCCCGTGCTCTGCAACAAGAGAAGCCACCACAGTGAGAAGCCCGTGCAGCGCAACCAAGAGCAGCCCCTATTCGCTGCAACTAGAGAAAGCCTGCACATAGCAATGAAGACCCAACACAGCCAAAAATAAATTAAAAAAAACAAACAAACCTCAATTTGAAGGCGGGGTTATTTATTATGTTGCTCTTTTAAATTTTTCATAATATTACTGCAATTCTCACGAGACAGTGCTTTGTATTTTAAGTGTGACTCACCTTAATTTTCTCCCCTGGTTTTTGTACTGATCTTCAATGTCATGATATTCCCGTTTTGCTCCTGAAATGCAGACCCAGAAAAATGATCCCAAAGTACTATAAATTATAGAAAAATTATTAGATTCTAGGTCCAGGATGAGCTCTGACCATTTCTAGTTTCTTTACCAATGTCTTCCCTTTCCACGTTCCACATCTTGGAACAATATTGACAGGTAAGAAATACTTCTCTAATTGACAAAGTTAGGGAATTTCTTCATTCTTACCGACTGCAGCCAGATTCCTTAAGGTTTCCTGCATCACATCTCTGTAGAGTTTCCTCTGTGAAGGACCCAATAAAGCCCACTCCTCCAGTGTGAAGTCCACAGCCACATCCTCTATGGTCACTGAGTCCTAAAATACCGAAAATATGTGTACACCGAGACGCATGAGATTGACAGAACTAGACATCCACACTTCATTTATAGGAAGTTTACGTACGATTCTGTTATTTACAAAGTTATTCTATGACTTGATCATGAGAAACTTACTCTCCACACTTCCTCAATAATTTAGCAGCATCATGAAGAAATGAAAATTATTTACACATTATCACTTATATCACAATGGCAGAGCCCAGAGAATGCAGGGAAATGACAGAAATACTGTACAAATAAAACAAATATCATTTTAAGAACATCAATTTCTTGTGAAAAAAATTCTTTCATCTTCTTCCTATGATGCTCCATTTACAGCATTTCATAAGGCAGAGGATCAAGACTCATGAGGCTTCAATGAATAGAAACACTGTCAAGAACTGGAAGCTTTTTCCTAGTCCCATCATCTAACATCAGAGTCCAGGTGCCTGGAGAAATCGAACTTTTAACAAATCCCGGCTGGCCACATTCTCCCAAAGTCCTCCAGGCCTTTAAAGAAATCAGATGCAGACGCCTGAATATATTCTTCTGGGGAACCACTGCCTTCTACTTGTGTAACAATTATCAAAGACTCTATTTTTCCTTTCTCTATATATATAATTTGATGCAGCTAGAAAATTTGAAACTTAGAGCTCACTCACGAGGAAGAAGCAATATTATATTAGACCACAAAATCCCTATACTCATGTGCCTCAGGGCTGCTTCCAGCCAAATTTTAGAACACACAGTGCAATTACATGCCAGAAAAACTCTTCTCATCACACCCTAACAGTATACCCTGGGCCTTACTGTCCTTAAGGAACAGTTTAAGAGCTACAGTTTGCAAGGGGGTTCACTGAGGTCCATAATAGTGTGATGGTGAATTTTCCCATGATTAGAAAATATGTATAGGTTTCATCAGTGGTTTTCTCCAACACAACATAAAGTCTCCATTCTGCAATTTCAGCTACAAGTGTTGGGTATGCAGCCACACTGGCTACTGCCAGGTGAAAATCTAGTTCTGGGATTTATGAATTTAGAAGCTGTGATTCTTAATCTCACAAGAAGAGAATTTAAAAGCTTGAAATAAACAAGTCCTCCCAGAGACATAAGAGCACTGACTTCAAAGGGCAAACCAATGTCCTAAAACTGGAAAAAAGAAAAGATGTTTTTAAAATATGACCCAAATATTCAGTTCTTAACGCCTATACCCAAAAGAATCTGTTTCACCAGAGTCTAACAAAAAGACCAAAAGGAACTAAAAGATACAACACAATATTTATGAAGCCTGGCATGACCTTCTTTAACACAAAACTTAAGATACACATAATGAAATTAATTAAAGGAAAAGAAAGAAAGAAATAGAACATGTAAGTAACAACTAAGAGTTTTCTAAAATTAATGATAGACAATACCTATAGGTTCATGAAGCTCAGTGAACAGAAAACATGAAAACACAGAAATGGAGATCAAAGTATATCATATTCAAACTAGGGAAAAAACAAAGAGAATACACTGTAAGAAGCTAGAGAGAAAAATGTAAAATGCAAAAGTAATAAACCCTTGGAAAATATCACAGAACAAAATCTAGGTCACCTTGGGTTTGGTAACAAATTATCAAATATAACAACAATCACAAGATTTATAAAAGGAAAAAAAAGTATAATTTCACTTCATTAAAATGAAAAATGCCTCTTTCAAGAGAAAGTGTAAAGAGCGTGAAAATCACAGAATAGGAGAAAATCCTTACAAAACACATACATGATAAATGACTGGTATTCAAAATATCTAAAGTATTATTGTCAAAGTAAGAAGACAAACCACCAATGAAAAACTGGCCGAATATCTAACAAACAGCTTCCCAAAGAAGACATACAGAAGGGAAACAGGAAATATGAAAATGTGCTCAACGTCAAATGTCAATGGGAAATTGCAAATGAAACAATGAGATATCACTACACACTTATTGAATGGCTAAAATGCAAAACACTCAGAACAACAAATATTGGTGAAAAGGTGAAGAAAATCCTCATTCATTGCTGGGGGAAATGGAATTTGGTAGCCCTACAGTGGAAGACAGGAGCTTCCTTTCAAAACACTACATACTGAGTAAGATCCAGCAATCACACTCCTTGCTATCTGTCCAAATGACTTCAACTCTTATAGCTCTTAGGTTCACATGAAACCCATACACGAATACCTGTAGGGGCTTTATTCATAACTGGCTTAAGTCAGAGGTAAGCAAGATATCTTTCAAGAGTCAAATAAATAATGAGCGGTATAGCCATACGATGAAATACTGTTCACTGATGAAAAGAAATGAGGTAGAGCTATGAAAACACATGGAGGAAGCATAAAAGTATATTGCTAAGTGAAAGAACCCAATCTGACAAAGCTATATACTACATGATTCCAAGTATATGACATTCTGGAAAAGACAAAAGCATGAGACAGGAAAATGATCTTTGGTTCTGGAGGATTTCGGGATTAGAGGAAGAGATGAATCAATCTCTGAAGCAGAGAGGAAGTTTAGGAAAGTAAAATTACATTATATGTGCAGAAATGATTAATTCATGTTATTATACATTTGCAAAATCCATACATTATGCAACACAAAAAGTCAACGCTAATGTTACCTGCCCACTTTAATGCATCAGTATTGGTTCAGTAATTGTAACAAATGGACCAGTCATACAAGATTTAAAGAATAATGACTACTGTGTGGATGCCGAGGCGTTATTTGGGAACTCTGTAATTTCTGATCAGCTTCCTAGTAAACCTAAAAAAAGCTGAAGTCTATTTTCAAAAAAGAGCACTGACTCATTACAACTCATCCTGATGACTGCCTGATGTTTGGTTAGGTGTGGCGACAGTTGGTTTTGGTTCTTCATCAAGGCTGTCTCAACTAAGAGATGAAGGGCAGCAACTCTCCACTGAGCTCCATCATGTTCCAGGGTGTACTGTCATCTTTAGTCTATTCACTCCCCAGAGCTGTGCATTCAGTGAATCCCAGGCAGCTACCCAGGGAACCAAGGTGTTGGAGAGGGTGGCTCCAACAGCACCACAGCATCTTTCAAAGGACTGAAGAAAGAAATGTCATCTCTCCAAGGGAGCATAAGCCCAACGGCCAAGGTTTGGCTCCATCGTATCACAAGTAGGTGTCAGTGGCCGAGCTGAGCTCCTGGGGTGCTGTTTCCAGTACCAAAGCCATAATAGGCACCTGAGTGGACTCCTCTGTTTGTAAGAGATCCCAGTATGGGGGGATAATTGCAGCTTTAATGGCATATTAATGTGAGTCCTAGGACAGTGCCTTGCATCAGAAGCCTATGGCCAACTTAAGGTCCTCCTCAGAGAGCCTCCCATCACCGCTCGCAGGGCTAGAGGCCTCCTCTTGACACTGATTGCCTTATAGAGCTTAAGAAACCCGAGTTCAAGTTGGGTTTGAACAAATCCCTTTGCTGTGCCAAGCTGAGACGGTGAGTGTTGTCGACCGTAACCGAGAGGCTAAGGATCTTTGTTGCAACAGATGCAGGGGCAACAGCCTCAGAGTTACTTAAAAGTTTTGGTGAGCCTTCTGGAATCTCACCACTTACAGGCTGCCTTTCCGTCTCTTCTCTTTCACTTTCGCTGAAATAACGGCTCTTTTGAAAGTAGTGACTGTCTTTTGGGCTCACCTCATTCACAGGGTATAATCATCCTCCTACTCCCCCAGTCCTACCCTCAACACTAATGTCTGGGCAAATCCAGCCTCAGTCACACCTTCACTCTAAACACAGATAGGTTCCATCTCAGACATCAACCCAGGACCACAGGAAGGAGGGCCCCATTCTCATATTCCTGCTCCCAAAGTACAAAAAAACTGACAGAAACTTTCAACTCAGTATCCTCCCTGTATACAGCCCAGGCTTGGTGGGGTCAGCAGTGCAACACAGGGCAGCACAGGGCACAGGAAAATCTCCCCAGCAAACAGCAGCTCACAGAGCAGGAGCCTCCACACTTTCTTATCAGCCTGTCCAAGTAAGAGGCACGAGGGGAAAGGTAGGGGGTGAGGCTTAACTTTCAGTAGTGAAACAACAAATATGCGGGTCCCAAATAATCATTACTAGAATAAAAACTTTAAGAAAAACAGGCATTTGCACTGGATTGTTTTATATAAAAAATACTAAAAAGATGATGAAGGCTTAATCAAAACTGGTTATCTGAGGGTAGCTGGCATGAAGAGCAGAGAAGTGGGGCAACATGTGGGCAGGGAGTCTTAATTTCTTCCCTTAGGAATTTAATTTTAACCATTCTATATAGAAAACCACTGCAAGATTTGATCCTTTAAACAGTAATGGATATAAAAGTGTAAACCACAAAAAAATGAAAACTCCCTTTCTAACTAAAGGCACACAGGATATTATAGGTTTTCTCTCCATTACAGTAAACGTTGGAGATATTTTCAGAAATAAGTGGCATATTACACTGTATTTTAGGTTTGCAATTAAGCCTTAAATGGACTAGGAATTTGAAAGATTGACATAAACTTTGAGGTGTTTTCCTCGTATCAATTGAAATAGAATTTGTTTCTTCTTTTCTCCCACATCCATTAAAATAGAAATTCATCTGCTTTAGGAATACTAGAGGACTTTTAAATGTTAAAGTTCTCTAGGGACAGGCACTTACAAACACTGACCTAAAAATGGAAAAGCACCTGAGAACTTAAATGCACCCATTTCACGTCTTGAGGTTCTCTTGTCTAAATGAAACAAAAATTCTACTTGACCTCACAATTTTCTTGCCTTAGATGGTATTTGTTAATCAACATAGATTTTAAAAGCCCAAGTGTTAATGGAAAATAGAATCAAAGGGCTGTAATCTTGAATGGATAAAGGAATCCAAGAAAAGAAACACAAATATTGGAATCAAAACATACAAGCAGGCTGTGTCCGTACAATTCGGAAGCCCATATTCAGAAAGTTGAACATCTTTACAGACTTGAGAGTCTAGATAAGCCCAGTTGAGATAAAACTCCTGTAAACGGTCAGTCCCTCAATGAGGGCAGGGACACCTGGGCAGCCACAGGAATAAACTCTGGGAGCTCCACAAACCCTCCCCAGTCCTGTAAGCAGGGAAGCTCTCCCTACCCCAGGCTTCCATTATCACAAGTCAGGAAACTCTAAGCCTGATTCAGGTTAAGGTTCTGATCCAAATGGACTCCCATATTCATAAACCCTTTGTCCACGAGACAGGACACCTCATCCTCACAGACTTCTCAATGGGCACAAATTACACTCTGAGTGCACCTATTATCATGGAGGGACCACTCAAATATAACATTTAAAATGCCTAGGCTAGGGCTTTCCTGGTGGCGCAGTGGCTGAGAGTCCGCCAGCCGATGCAGGGGACACGGGTTCATGCCCCGGTCCGGGAAGATGCCACATGCCGCAGAGCAGCTGGGCCCGTGAGCCATAGCCGCTGAGCCAGCGCATCCGGAGCCTGTGCTCCGCAACGAGAGAGGCCACAACAGTGAGAGGCCCGAGTACCACAAAAAAAAAAAAAAAAAAAAAAATGCCTAGGCTAAAGAAAATCACAAGTACCACCCTGAAAGGGCAACATCCCTATACCCTTGTGAACTTGCACCCCCAGATTTCAGGGCTCTGCAGCTTCTCACAGTATAAGGACTACCATTGGTGGGTGTGAGCAGGTAGGATTGGGCAGGAGGAGGATGTCCAGGAAGATCCACTTCCCTGTGCAGGCTCAAAGGGGGCCTTAGTTTGAAGATACTGACTTCAGGCTCTGCTCCCCACTACAGGCACTCTCAACCACTACTGATATTTTATGTAAGATACCCAGAAAGGCAAATATATAGAATCAGAAAATAGATTAGTGATTTCCTAGGCCTCGGGATGAGAAGGGAGAGTTACTGCTAATGGACATGAGGTTCATTTTGGGAGTGATGGAAATGTCTTAAAATTAGTGTGGTGACAGTAGAACAAGTCTTTAAATACGGTAGACACCAGTGATCATTTAAATACAGAAACCCTGTTTGGACAATTCAGCAAAATCACTCAAACCCAGTGTGTATGTGGAAATGAGAGAAGAAAATTCTCAGCCACTTTTATTAATTCACCCAGAAAACCCCAAGTGATCTATTATTTTCAGGAAAAATATGTCAGTCATTTATTATTTCCAAGGCAAGTTTAATTAGTACGTAAGTAATCACACTTGAATACTTTTTGTCTCCAAGTCTAAATCCTGACATTTCATTTGAAATCAACCAACAGTAAAGGAGACTCCAAAAGAACTCACCTTACTCAGGGAATTAAAAAAGTGAAACAAAAATTCTTAACAACTGGAATGTAATACTGAAAATTTTTTACCCCCTGAAATTCAACTCTCTTACCTCTTTGGAAATATTTTACATGGTCTTTCAAGCTCTGTTAATTAAATACATTTTACACTATTGAAAAGAAAAACTTAAATAAGTGAATAAATCTTTTGAAGGGGACTAACCCAGGGACGGGCAGTGGTCACAGCACAGATCGTCCAGAAAAGTTTCATAAAAAACCTCGACAAAAGGACTTCCCATAGGATGTCTCTTCCCAGAAAAAAAACGGGGAGGAGAAAGAATTTCATACACCTACTTCAAAGTAGTTGTTCTTGGCTTCCCGCTCCTGTAAAATATACACAGACCGCCACCCTTCCCAATGCAATCCACGACTCTGCGCAAATAGTAAAAACAATTAAAATATTGGGTTTGTATGAAATGGACCACGGAAGATGAACAGTTGACAGACGATGTGAATCGGAGAGGGGAAACTGACGTTGTGAAGACGGGGAATAACATGGAAATGTAATGATTTACTACAAGCCCTACAAAGAGCTACTCTGCTCGGGGGCCTTTGATTTGAGACTTTGCTTCCCAAACATTTGGAAAACTCAGAGGAAAACGGGTGCCCCCTGGGCAGCTAGGAGGGGCTGGGACCCGTCAGGGAACAGATAATCCCAGGACCGAATCCTGGAGAACAAGTCACGATTGTCACCTGAAGACGGCGCCCGAGTTCACAGCACAATCCGGGAGAGAAGAGGGGCTGCGAGCGCAGAGCCGCGCAGAGAGACGCCGGGGCGGAAGTTCCTGCACGAAGTGACAGAACAGGACGCCTGGGGTCCCGGCTGCCGGGCCAATCCCCACGCTGCGAGCCGGAGGGGACAGAGGTACGAGCGGCGCCGCAGGCCCCGCGTATCCGTAGACTCCGGCGTGGAGCGCTAGGAGGCCGTGTCAAAAAGATGGCCGGCTTCGGCCGATTTCGACCAGTCCCTCCGCGGCGGCCGCAGCCTGGGGCACCACACTCACCATTTCGAGCTTTCCTGAGTCTGAGTCCTTCCTAACGACTCCAAAGACCCGTGCAGATACGTGACATGGAGGGCTCTCCAGGGGTAGTGAACCGCACACAGCCAGCGGCTCTAGGCACAATTGGAGAAAGAAATGACGTCCACGCCAGTGCAGAGCATCGCCCCACCCACCTGCCTCAGCAGCCTCCCGGTTGGACAGATTTCCAATACCCCGCCCCCTCGTGCCTGAGTGACAACCTGCGGGAGGCAGCCTGACTCAGTTGAATCACTTATCGCCGCTGGGATTGAATCTGTCCTCGCCTGGCACTTAAAGTTTGTAACAGAACTTTTCCCTGGCCTGGGATTCCCTGGCATGGAACCGTGCTTCTTGTTAAGAAAGGCAGACACTTAGATGTGAACTCACCGTTTGTAATAAAGAGGCTGGCTCCAGTTTCATCTTTGCGCCTTGACAGCGCTGAGCCTTCCACCCATCCCTCCCCAACCCCACTCATTAGGTACTTAAGCTGAAGAATCCCAGAGCACTTGGCTTTGGTAGGAGGTCTGAATCACTCAGTCCTAGCTGGGTGCCAGGACAAATCTCAGTCAAACCACAAGCTGTGAGGTGTGTGCATTAACTTTTCAGCTGTACATTTTACACTAGAAGGAAATTTATTTTAGATTAGTGTTCCCTGTGTGCCTATAAAACTTTGAAATGTCAACAGCTATAATATATATAAGGCAATTGTATTCCCATTTTCACTGATAGAAGAAAAACAGTAAGTTGTACTTAACATTGGAGTGTACCTGGAAACTCTTCCTGCCCCCCACCCGCAGCTGTACTGAGGGATAACTGACTAATAAAACTGCATTTAAAGATGACAACGTGATGATCTGATACACTTATACTGTATAGTATAATTGAAATGTAGGAAGAGAGTGAATCTTTTTATTTTTTTGAGGGACTCCTAAATAATCATTTTAATGGGAAATGGCAGAAATCACAATAGACTATTATCATTGTGGAAGTATCAATTGCGCACTTTAAAAGTATTCTTGTTCGATGTCTGTCTGTTTCTTTATTCCTTGGTTCTCTCATTCCACAAGTGCATAGGTTATTTTTTCTGTAGATCTGGGGAAAATGGGCCAGGGTGGAAGGTCCATCCAGGCTAGACAGTGAACAGACCATGACTGTTCAGCCCAGAAGGAAACTTGAAAAGTGTTTTAGCACCTTGAAGTCTGGCTGGACTTAGGGGAGCAACAGGGCTGAGAATACTCCAAAAGTAGATACTGGAGAGCAAGGGACTCCAAGACAGTAAGATGGGTGTCTGTGAAAATAGTGCTGGCCTAAGAAAAGCTCTAGGGAGAGATGGGCTTAATATTATCGGTGGGCTTGGATCACTACTTGTGATCATGAGGGTTGGTGCCAGCTCTAACCCTTTGGGTTTCTTGGACCTTGATGAATTATTTTGTCCTTTTCTGGCAAAGCTGAATCCTGGTCTTTAGGCTCCAGTGACAAGTTATCTGGAATTTCCATTGGCTGAGAAGCCACTAATTCCCTGTCTGCGTCCATGTCTGCGTACATGTCTGGGTCCATGTCTGGGTTGGAACTCAGCGGTAGTGAAGGTGTTCTAGGAGGTTCCTGAAAAGGGCAAACGGACGAAATAGGAGGTGTGGTGGTAAAAGTGGCAGTTGCACTGGATGCAGAAGTTGGTGTTTCTAGGGAAGGCAGTTTGGGGGAATATAAACTCTCCAACGCTTGGATAGTTTCCTTGGAAGATGGAGAAATACTTGGGTCAGTTGAATTGACAGCAGCAAGAGTTTCTGCTGGTGGCTTTTTGGAAGGTGTTACAAATTTGATAACAGAGGGGATTTTTTTTCTCTGCCAATTTCTCAGCTGGATTCTCAACCTTTATAGATTTGAAAAGCTTCCTATTGGAGGAGTTCAAAGATTTGAGGGTAAATGAAGAATATAAGCCAGAGTGTCTGTAGTCACTGCAGCTAGGGGTCTTGGCACCAGGCTGCGGTGGCTTCTTTTTCCCTCCATTCTCCTCATCTATGGATCTCTTGCTGCTGACTTCACTGATGCGTAAAGCTTCAGTCTCCCTCAAGCCTGCCCACTGGCATAGGAACCGTATTCAAAATCTCTGGGTGCGAGACAAACTTGTACACAAACTTCTGACCCCTCACGTTTTCAATGATATTCTTCATATAATAGTATCTGAGGGGTCGGCTGTGTTTGTCATAATTCATGTTAGGCTTGTTCTTTTGAATCCCTCAGAGACGAGCCACCTCTTCTGCCTGCAAATGCTTGAACTCCCCGTCATTAGAGGTCCAGCAGATCATGTGATCGTTCTGAGGCTCCTTTAGGAGCTGAAGGAGGAACTGCCACAGGGTGATGGCATTGTTAACAGCAATGAAGGAGGCCACTTGCGAGGCTGCCTCAGGGTCTCTGCCTCAAACATCATGCTTCTCTCCACCGGCCACCTCCTAACATTGAGAACTCAAGGACAGTGAGGCAGCCACTGACACCCCCGTGGTGGAGCCAGATATAAGACTTTAATTTATTTAAGAAAGTGAATACCCTCTTAAATGACATTAAACACACAAAAAAACAGCATCACAAATATTTGTAGGCCGTATCAGTTGGAAGTCTCAATCTCAGTTAACAATGTCAATACTCAAGCCCACATCATATATATATATATATATATATATATATATATATATAAATAAATAAAATTTGTAATGGTTACAAAACTGAAGATGAACCATATCCATATTTTATCTTTATGGTGAATCTTTACTGATAATCAAGGAAAGCAGGACTTTCTATATTGCTACCCTCTATTTACTTACACAAGAAAGCAGATCCTGAAACAGTGTTTAAGGTGTATTATGTGGTGGAAATACAAGTGATCAATAGTGACATCTTCATTTACTGAGGCAGACTTTGATATAAGAAGAGGGATGTGATAGGACCATAAAATGTAGAGTTGGAGATATCCTCCCTGAAGGTTAAATCAGGAACTAGGTATTCCAGAATTCATCCCCTTTATGGTTCCATGGTAGAATTCACCAATAGCCTCTTTTGCATGAGATTTGGAAAGCTGATGTGAAGAAGGCGTTAGTCAGATTTCTGAGCCATCATACAGATAGAGACAGATACATCGGAGTCAAGGACACCATCTTCCAGCTTATTTTTCAGATTCTTTGCTTTCCTAATTAAGAGTATTCTCAGGGGCTTACCTGGTGGCGCGTGGTTGAGAGTCCGCCTGCTGATGCAGGGGACACGGGTTCGTGCCCAGTCCGGGAAGATCCCACATGCCGCGGAGCGGCTGGGCCCGTGAGCCATTCCCGCTGAGCCTGCGCGTCCAGAGCCTGTGCTCCGCAGCGGGAGAGACCACAACAGTGATGGCCCGCGTACCGCAAAAAATAATAATAATAATAATAAATTTTAAAAAAAAATCAGTGGTGGTCAGTAGCAGTGTGCCTGGGAGCAGAGGCCTGAGGTCAGTGTCTCCAAGTACTGTGTCCTGGGTTAGAGCTTATGCATTTGGGAGCTTATTTTAGTCACAGCCTTAAACTGAGTCCTGCTGAGTTTTCTCACTGTGGGAATGGAATTCTGAGAAAGGGAGTGGTTCCATTATTACCCAGAGAGAGTTTATTCCTGTGGCTGCTCAGCTGGCCCCTACCCTCCTCCACCAGGGACTGACCTGGCCCAGCAGTTCTGTCTCAACCAGGAGAGCCTAACATGTGTTAAACTTTCTGAACGTGGCTCCTTTTGTCCTGTGGGTTGCTGGCTACTTATCTGTACTGATTCCAATATTTGTGTTTCCTTCTTTGGATTCTTTTATCCATTGAATAGTGCAGCCATTTGGCTCTAGTTTCCCTTAGTACTATATAATTAATTCCCAGTGTGAGAAATAACATTTTTGGTTTGGGGGGGCTTAAAAATCTAGGTTGATTGAGAGAAATGATGTCAGCAAGGCAAGAAAATTGTGGAACTAAATAGAATTTTTGTTCCTTTTAGGCAAGAGAACCTCAAGATGTGAGATGAATGTTTAAGTGTTCAGGTACGTTTGATTTTCAGATCAATGTTTGTATATGCATGTCCCTAGAGAACATTGAAATTTAAAAGGCTAAAGCAATTGATTTCCTTTTTTAATTGATGTGAGGAAAACTATTCAAAGCTTATGTAAATCTTTGAAAATCCTGCTACGTTTAAGGAGCTAAACCCAAGCCTCTACTGCATTATAATATTCTACTTATTCCTGAAAATAACCCCCATGAAAGATAGCGTGGAAGGATAAGCCAGGATGTACCTTGTCGTTTTAGTTAGCAGAGATTTGAAATTTTTCCTTTCCTGAAAAATTTATGGTTTATACTTTAGTAATTGTGTTTAAAGGAATTAAATCTTAGAATGGTTTTTTATATACAAAGGGTGAGAAATATTAGTAAATAGTAAATCATTGTATATATAAATTTTTCTGTTTATTTCAAAGTAACTCTGTAAGATAGGAAATTCTATTTCTAAATTGTAACTCACCACCAACATACCCTGGTTTCCTTCAGCACTGTTACTCCAGCCACCCCCAACATACACTTTTTTTTTTTTTTTTTAGCTGTACGCGGGCCTCTCACTGTTGTGGCCTCTCCCGTTGCGGAGCACAGGCTCCGGATGTGCAGGCTCCGGATGTGCAGGCTCAGCTGCCATGGCTCACGGGTCCAGCCGCTCCGCGGCACGTGGGATCCTCCCGGGCCGGGGCACGAACCCGTGTCCCTTGCATCGGCAGGCGGACTCCCAACCACTGCGCCACCAGGGAAGCCCAACATACACTTTTGATTATTTATTGAGCCTCCTGTGTTTTTTTATATAAGAACAGGCAATTGGGAATGCATATATTTGTTGCCCACCTTTGTCTTTGTAATGAGTAGTTGGAATCTGCAGAGTTGATGTTTGCTGACAGCTTACCACCCCAATCCCCCCCACCCCCGCCACCCGTCTCTCCCTCTTCCCCTTGTGTCCCCACCTGGACAAGCTGTTAAGAAAGTCCTGGGGCTCCCTCCTCCGGCACTGGCTTCAGATACCAACTGCACAAGCAGAACTCTTTCCCTGCCCTCGCCCCCCCTCAAAGATTTTTTCCTTCCTCAAACTATTAAAGTTTGAGCCTGATTAACAGGCTCCTGAACCTCCTAGGCCTATTTGTGTAGTTCTTTGTAAATCCACTTTTAGTAAGAACCGTGCTTTGTCAGTTGAACCAGAATCCCCCTACCCCCCATATCTGATCGCATTTCCCCACTTTCATCACCCCTCAAGTGATGTGTGATCACCCTGGTCTGTCTTCAGTACAATCCTGTTAGGTCCGTTTAGTCAGAACCCCCTAACTCCTGACTATTTCTTTTAATATTCCATCCCCACCTTGACCTCTGGCCATGAATTCCCACTCGCCCATACTGTATTCAGTGTTGAGCCCAAACTCATTTTTCACCCCCTGTGAAATCCCATTGCAGTGGTCTCTATACCTGTCACAGTGGTTCTGGGTAAAATTTGCTTTACCCTCTTTGACAAGTGTCATTGAATATTTTTTCTTTAACACCCCCTAGTCATGATAAAAACCCAGGCCAGGATCCTTTCCTTGCTTGCTGAAGCCATTTCAGAGCTGCTTGAGAGGCGGTTCCTGCTCTCTTCTGAGACTCCAATTGTGTCATAAGCCTCATCCTACCCTGTGTGTGTGTGTGTGTGTGTGTGTGTGTGTGTGTGTGTGTGTATGTGTAATGATATACCAGCATCAGTCTCAACATGGGAACCACACCTCTGCAGGTAACCATAACAGTTGGTGCCATAAGCGGCATGTTCAGACAAGACCACCACTCATGGGTCTGTCTGTCTTCTCTTGCTGTGACTCGCTCACCTGCTCTGCTGTCTGATGGCGGCTGGCACTGTGGGCTGCTGGGTGCTGGGGAGCTTGTGCTGTGAGCTGTGCTGCCCTGTTCCATTGTTAACCCCACCAGGACTCAGTTCTATGATCAGCTGACCAGTGTTGAAAGTTTCAAGAATTCCTAAGCCTTTGGGAACAGGAATATGGGATTGGGGCTCTTGAAGGAATCCTGGGTTGATGTCTGTGCCAGTGTATATCTGTGTGTTAGAGAGAAACTGTGACAGAGGCTGGGTTAGTCCCAGCGTACCCTGGAGGTGGTGGGAGAGAGGGACTATACCCTGTGCAAGAGGTGAGCCCATCAGGTCCTTGTTCCCGAAACAGCTGTCATTTAAAATGAGAAAGAGGGGCTTCCCTGGTGGTGCAGTGGTTAAGAATCTGCCTGCCAATGCAGGGGACACGGGTTCGAGCTCTGGTCTGGGAAGATCCCACGTGCCGCGGAGCAACTAAGCCCGTGCGCCACAACTACTGAGCCTGCGCTCTAGAGCCTGCGAGCCACAACTACTGAGCCCGCGCGCCACAACTACTGAAGCCCGAGCGCCTAGAGCCCATGCTCCACAACAAGAGAAACCACTGCAATGAGAAACCTGCGCACTGCAACGAAGAGTAGCCCCTGCTTGCCACAGCTAGAGAAAGCCCGTGCACAGCAATGAAGACCCAACACAGCCAAAAATAAATAAAATAAATAAATTTTAAAAAATAATAAATGAGAAAGAGAAGGGAGGGGAACGGCAGCCATTAGATGGCAGGCCAAGTCCATACTCCTTATACAGAGACTCACCAGGACCCTTCTCACCAGGACCAAGTTCTTCTGTTGCTACTGCCCCTGCCTCTACTGCAGCTAAGATCCTGACAGTCCAAGTTATATTGGGGACAACACTCATGGCACCCCTGTGGAACAGCAAAGGGATTAGTTCAAACCTGACTTAAGCCTGGGGTCCTTAAATTCTGTAAAGCAACCAGTTGTCATGGGAAAGCTTCTAATCCCGGGGGTGTTGATATGAGGCCCTCTAGAGGAGAAAAATATATAAATACCAGGGTAGAGAGGATACCCCTACCCCAAGGTATATCCAGTGACACAAAAAACAAACAAGAGAGAGGGAATCAAAAAAAAAAAAAAAAAATGGAAAGGCCTGCAATTTGACCCATTGGAAATCCAAAATATACTAAAAGAATTTATACAACAAAAGAGATAAAGGGGTACTGTTTGGTTTCTGGGGCCTCTACAACATAGGTTCTGAATTAATTTTGCCATCTGCTGTAATGCACTAATTCACAAACCTTCATGCAACTAATCAATACCAGTTCTCAAATTACAGTCATATTGGGATCCTACTAAATTTAAGGAAGGTACTCCCGGTAATCTTAGGGGAATTACTGAACATAAGATAGGAAACAAATAGGCATGTCTCACCTTAACTATCAGCCAGCTCTTCTCTTGCCTAAATTCCTCATGGTCATAGCAAGCATTGTCCTAAAGTACAGGAAAACTCTGAACCAATGATTCAAAAATTAAAATTAAATTAAATCTTTGCCACTTCCAAATTGGCTTCACAGAATGGGACCCCACAGACCTTATCCTCCAAGTAAATTATGTAACATGGCCCAAGGTTAATTAAACAGAGCCTTGAAGGATTGGAAAACATTATACAAAAGTTATTTAGTGAAGAGGTGATTATCCCCTCTTAAAAGGAGAAGTAAAGGTACTTCTCCTTTTAACAGCCAATTTCACCTATTCTTAAACCTGGAAAAATGAATGACACCTCACAATGGATTACTGCAAACTTGAGGCTGTGGTTACATCAAATACGCACCTATTTTTTAGTTTCCAACATTATGGAAAGTACTAACTCCATCCAATCAGCAAGTGGTAAATATCCTGCTGTCATAGGATTGGATGGAGTTGGCTAAGTCTTTTCTGTTCAGTGCCTGTTTCCACAGCCTGTCAGCTGCAGATAGTCTTCACCTCTAAAGGGACATGAACACCTTTACTCGTTACCCTCCAGTAACCTCAGTACCATTGCCACTGCACACAGTCTCTGCAGGTATAGTCTGACCTGCATCCACCAGGCTCCATGAGCAGAGGTATAACATTACATTAATGACATCTCTTTGAGGAAGTTTATTTAACATTCATTCGGGACATACAGATATTGAAAAAGGGAACTCATGAAAAGTGCATGGGCCATTAGCTCACACATACTGTGAGGCCCTGACACCATGGTTAAATTTCTAAAAATTATTTGGTAAATTCCCTCCCTGACACCATGAAGAAAGATCGTCCTTCTCAGCACCCACAGCATCTCCTAGGTTGTTATGATGTTTGAAGGCAACATATTCCTTGTTTACCAATTTTGTTTCTATTCAACAAACTGCCCCGTCTTAGCTCACACTTTATGCCATTGAAGCTGTAATTTCCAGCAGGTACTAGGCTCTCCTGGAAATATAAGCTGTCCTAGGACGTGACCATCTGACCCTCCACGCAGCTGCTCGTTGTGCCTTGGGTCCTGGAAACAGCCCCCCATGAGCTCAGCATGTCTACTGAGATTTGAGACATGACGGCAGAGTGCAACCTGAGCCCTCTGGCATAGCCTACCTGCAGGAGGGGGCACCCTCCCCCTCAGTCCCTTTCTAGATGCCACAGTTCTGGAAGAGGTCTCTTCGCCATTCACTATGATGTTACCTAGCATCTGAGAGGCCCAGGGGCCTGGTCTAGACTGTGGGGTTCATCCTCCCACCAGAACCAAGTGCCCCTGAGGTCCCACAGGAAATGATCAAAGATCAAAATGGAGCCAGACTCATTATTACATATGGGGAGATCACTTGTAAGTGTCCGTGTTTGTGAAGAAGTGGCACAGTTCCGTGAGGGCCTCTTGGCCTCATGGTTCAATGCAGTGTCGGTGGAGGGGACAGTTCCCGCCCACGGCCAGTACCAGCTCCGCTCTGAGACCTGACCTCCCGCTTGCTGTCACTCAGGCACGGGAGGGCGGGGCCTTGCAAACTGTCCAATCAGGGGAGTCACTGGTTACAGCCGTGTGGGCGACGCTCCAATGACTACGTAGGGCGAGTGGTCTGCGTGCTCTGGTGCTCTTCAGTCGGGCCTCGACCTGGGTGCGTGATTTCTGCCCTTGAAGTCCTCAAGTGGCTCAGCGGCAGCCTCTGTTGCTGTGACCTGCACTTGCCACGAGAGTCGTGAGGTGGACAGCGCAGAACCAGAGAAACTGGGAAATGGTGAGTTGGGAAGACGGGTGTTGGAAGACGGGGGGCGGAAGGACCAGTTGGAACTGGCCGTGGTGGGACCCGGGCCTCCCCACGGTCAACTCCGGAGTCTGCAGACCAGAGTCCACCCGGGGCGCGGCCGGCAGTCGGGACCCTGGGCGGCCTCTCCGCTCACTGCTGCGACCGTGTCTGCTCCAGATTGTGTGGTGTCCACGGGGAGGGTGATCACTGGACAACCGGGGACTCGGTGTCAGGGCTTCATGCATAGGTGGAGCTGTGATCTGTGGGGTTCTCAGTCCCTCCTTTCTCCCTGGCGGGGGTGGGGACTCTTCTTCCCCTCACTTTTCCGAATGTTTGAGGAACAGGGTCACAAATCCACGACCCTGTTCTTGCACCCCAGCTCTTCCCAGAGCAGGCAGTAAATGCCTAAATTTCCAGATCTTTCCCCACGTTCCCAAACGCCATCTTCCCCTCTCCAGTTCATAGCTTCATTACCAATATTTGTCCTCCGTGGTGCATTTTGAAGTACGCAGTATTGTTTATCATTCCTCCACAGAGCCGTGGATGGTTCTTTTTAAAGATATATTTTTTGTCTGTGGATGTTTTTACATGAGAGGAAATCAGAGATTAACCACCTGGAACTATGTTGCTTAAAAGCCTAGTGTCTATGTCCCTAGAATCTCCCTGGGCACAGACATTCTATGGGAATCCTTTGGGTAGAGTTTCCTCTTTGGTGACTTTCCTGGGTGATCTGTCCTTTCCTCACTGTTCCAGGTCAGAACTGCCCCTGCGTGAGTTTGCCCCTTATTCACTTTTTAAACTCTGTTTTGAAGTAAACATTTAAATATTTAATCATAGATCTTGATAGAAAATATAAAATATTTCCAAAGAAGCAAGAGAGTCGTGAAGATAAGAAAAAATAAATATTTTATTATTACATTCCATTTGTTTACACCTTTGTTTCTTTTTTTTCCCCCCTTTAGCAGTGTAGGAACATTCTGAATTCTGCCCATTTCTTTTGGTCGATTTCAAATTACAGTATCAGGGCTTAGCCTTGCAACACCTAGAAGTGTGTTCAATGTGATTGTTTTCCGAACAATTTCTTTTTTTCACCTTTTTCTTTTTCTAATTGAAGTATAATTGACTTACAATGTTATATTGGTTTCAGGTTTACAACATAGAGATTTGATGCTTTTTTTTTTTTTATTTGCGGTACGCGGGCCTCTCACTGTTGTGGCCTCTCCCGTTGCGGAGCAACAGGCTCTGGACACGCAGGCTCAGCAGCCATGGCTCACGGGCCTAGCCGCTCCGCGGCACGTGGGATCTTCCCGGACCGGGGCACGAACCCGTGTCCCCTGCATCGGCAGGTGGACTCTCAACCACTGCGCCACCAGGGAAGCCCCAAGATTTGATACTTTTATACATTACAAAATGATTAGGGTAAGTCTAATTACCATCTGTCATATAGAGTCATTCTAGCATTATCGACTATATTCCCTCTGCTGTACATTACATTCCCGTGACTTATTTATTTTATAACTGTAAGTTTGTACCTCTTCATCTCCCTCACCCACTTCACTCATTTCCCACCCCTTTCCCCTCTGGCAACCACTAGTTTGCTCTCTGTATCCATGGATCTGTTTCTGTTTTGTTTGTTTTGTTTTTTACATCCCACATATAAGTGAAATCATACAATGTTTCCAAACAACTTCTTAGCATAGAAATAATTATTAACTGACATTTACTTTCTGAAAGGAATAGATATTTGTGGGGTGTTTTTGAACTAGAAAATTGCCTAAAAATTTCCTTCCATGCTTTACACATAAACACTGGATTGAATGATTTTTCTGTATTGTTCAAAACCTGGGTTTCTGTATTTAAAGTATCAGTGGTGGTCCAGATCAACTATGTGCGAAGAGAAGCCCAAGGTCAGTTTCTCTAAGCTAAGGCCCCCTTGAGCCTGCAAAGGGAAGTACTTGAAGGCCCAGTTTCTTCCTGGGGAGCCCCCCTCTGCACGTGTCCTACCTGCTCACACTCAGCACAGAAGGAACTTTTCTACCAAGAGAAGCTACAGAGACCTGGAAAGCTGGGGATGAGCATGGGATAGTGGGTAGGGGGATGGGGAGGTGATGCCCTTTCTGAGGTTCTAACTGTGGCTGTAGAGGTAGGCTTGAGCTTTGCATCCACAGTGTAGGTGCACTTAGTAATCTGAGTACATTGAGAAAGTCTGTGAAGGTCAGGAGTTCTGTCTTCTAGACAAAGGGTTTATGAGGTGGGGAGTTCATTTGAATCACAACATTAAATTGAATCCAGCCAAGAGTTTTCTCACTTGTGAGAACTGAAGCCTTAGAGAGGGAGTATTTTCATTATGCCCTGAGAAGAGGGTGTGCAGAGCTCCCAGAGTTCGTTCCTGTGGTTGGTCAGGTGTCCCCCCATCCTCCATCACCAGGGATTGACTCTAGGGGTTGTATTCCAGCAGGCAGAGACTGGACTGCAAGCTTGGGAATCTGGGTTTTCTTCTGAACTATAGGGAAACACCTGATTCAGACATTTGCATTTCTTTCCTTGTATACCTTTATATATTGAATATTGCAGCTCTTAACTTTGTTTGCCTTTGGTAATTTGTGATATTATTTCCTGTGAATGTATGAGATTTTTCTTTGTTGGGCTTTGAAAATGTAGGCTGACTGAGAGATACAATGGAGGTAAGGCAAGAAATTCTGGAACCAAACAGAATTTTTATTTTAATTGCTATGAGAAAAACTACTTAAAACTTATATAAATCTTTGAGAGGTCTAATACATTTTATGGATTAGTCCCAAATCCTGTTACCAACCAGGGTTCTTAGCCTCCTTAACCAATAGAAATTGATAAGAGGCCAGACAGGAAATTCAGGCAAGGCTTTATTGGGGCCTCTGCTGTAGCAGGAGGGAGCAAAAACAAGTAACAGGCTCCCTTGCTCGCTCCCTGGGGGTTGGGGGAGTGGGCAGCTGGTACCTTATATGGGGTCGTTCTGGATGGGTGGCTTACGTGGTCTGCCTTCTCCTTTGGTGGTGCCCTGTGGGTTTTGGTCTTTTTGTATCTTATTGTTCAGAATTTGCCCCAACTTCACATACATGCATTTATGTTAGTTCCTTAAGTTTCTTTGTATTTTGTTGCTTGTCCCTTACAGTTTGTATTTTGTTGCTAGAGGTTTGTCCAGATGCAAGCACTGCAGCAAAGGGTCCCAGGTCCCAGCCTGTCTCAATCCTTAGTGCATTATATTATTCATAATAATAATGCATAATAATAATCCCCCAGAGTAAGATATAAGGAGAAACTATAAAGCTTCTTATGGTTTATAATGTTTATAGAGTTTGTAGTTTATAGTGCTTCTTAGTTAGAAAGAGATTTGAAATTTTTCTCTTTTTTATGGTTAAAACTTTTATAAGAGTTAGTGTTTAAAGGATTAAATCTTAGAATGGTGTCCTTATAGAAAAGTAAAAATTAAATGAATTAAAAATTGTTTTAAAAAGCAAAAGCAAAAAAAAAAAAGCAAAAGCAAGTTAATTAAAAATAAAGTCTATTGAAGAGACAAATATGGTTTATATAAATTACTCCGCTTATTTTAAATAATCGTGCAACAGTTAGCAAAATTCTGTAAGATAAGAAGGTCTAAATTAGACTCAGTGTCTGAACATTTTGTTTTCCTCCAGTTTTGTTGCTTCAGCCACCCCGAAAAAACTAGTGGTGATCATTTCTTGAGTATCCTGTGTTTCTTTATCTAAAAAGAAGCATTTGCGAATGCATATTTTTCTTACCCATCTTTGTACTTGTAATGAGCCCACACTTTTTGATATTTGACTGCTCTCAGCTTAAGCCTCATTCCCCAACCCCCCCCGAACCCCACTCTGTGCTGCTTCAGAGACCTGCCCTGCCCTCACCTGAAACTTCAATTCTGTGATTCATAAGCCTTTTCCTACCCTCCATGTGTGTGTGTGTGTGTGTGTGTGTGTGTGTGTGTGTGTGTGTGTGTGTGTGTTTATGCCACACTGGCATCACTCAACATGCAAACCACCCCTCTGCAGGTGACCATACAGTTGGTGCAGTGAGCAGCGGCATGTCCAGACATGACCACCACCCGTGGGTTTGTCTTCTCCTGCTCTGACTCTCTAACCTGCTCTGCTCCTTGATGGGGGCTGGTATTGTGGGCTGCTTCTTGCTGGGGAGCTCGAGTTGTGAGCTGCACTGCCCTGTGTTGCATTATTGACCATACCCAGCCTCAGTTCTAGGTTAAGTGGACCAGAATCGACAGTCGAGAATTCCTAGGCATCTGGGAGCAGGAGTATGGGATTTAGTCATCCTTAAGTTAATCCTAAATCAGTTTCTTTGCCCGAATTATCAGTGTGTTAGAGTGAATTTGTGACAGAGAATAGGTTGGCCCTAACCCATCATATCATTGATGAGAGAGGGAAACTATACCCTGTGCAAGAGATGAGCACATTGGATAATTGCTCTGAAAGAACAATTATTTAAAAAAAGAAAGAAAGAAAGAAAACATGGGGGAAAGGCAGCCATTTAGATGGTGGGCTGAATCCACACTCCTAATACCAGAGGACTTCCCAGGACGCTTTAGTACCTCTGCTGCTGCTGCCTCTGTGGTAACAAAGATCCCCACCATCAGGTTTATGGGGGACAACAACCATGGCCTCACTGTGGCACAGCAAAGCTTAAGCAATCCTTAAGCTTTATACTAAACAAAAGTCAACTGATAAATTTAAAATATCTTATTGGCTTTATTCAGTGATTCATGCATCGGTCAGCATCTCATCTAGCAGAAAGGAACTTCGAAGAGCTGCACAAAATGGAAGGCTCAGGTAGGCAGAAGGGAGTGGGGACAAAGAACTTTAATACTATGGAAAAGTGGATTAGTCTGGCAAGGTATCAATACTATTCCTTTAGGGGATAGTAGCGGTCTCTGTGGCAGATTACTTAACTAGTGCTGAACGGGTAATTCCTGATTGATGGTTTAAGATTCCATTTTGGGGACAGCTGAAACTATAATTAACTTGGTGTGGTGACATGCTGCTTAGTATAAGTGATCTCATTTTGAGTGTGTTATCTTGTTTTTAACATTTACAAGGGAACAGTTGTCATGGGGGATTGGCACTTTTTTGTGGCTCTCTAGATGAAAAAATTTACAAATACCAGGGTAGAGAGCATACCACCTCCCCGGTAGTATATCCAGTGACCAAAAAAACCCTGGAAAGATAGGAGGAAGAGAACAAAGGAAGAAGAATACGGAAACAAATGTCTATACTTTGACCCAATTGGAAATTCAAAATATCCTAAAAGAATTTACACAACAAAAAGGTTGAAAGGAAAGACAAATGAAAAAAATTGTTTTAAAGAAAAAAGATATGAAAGGACACTATTCTGCTTTGGGGCCTCTACATCACAGGTTCTGAATTAATTTGACCTTTTGCTGTAATGCACTCATTCACAAACCTTCATGCAAATAATCAATACTAGGGCTCAAATGTGGGATACCTGGGAATCCCACAAAATTTAAGCAGGGTATCCTGGATAATTTTAGGGGAGTTAATTATCATAGAGAGGACAAATGGATATGTTTCACCTTGACCATGAGGACTAAATTCCTCTTGGTCATAGCACCCATTGTCTTAAGATATCCCACACTGAGCAGAGGAAGGTCTGAACCATTGAGTTATAAATGAAATTTTAATTTAGTCTTTGACACTTTCAAATTATATAGGGAAAATGGAACACCACAGGCCTTACCTCCCAGTTAAATTATTTAGTCTGTCCCACTATAAATTAAACCTTATATTGGGCCTTGAAGGATTGAAAACCATTGTGTAACACCTTTTAATGAAGAAGTGATTATTCCTTCTGCTTCTCCTTTTAACAGCCTCATTTAACCTGTTCTTTTTTTTTTTTTTTAACTTGTGGGATCTTAGTTCCCTGACCAGGGATCAAACCTGGGCCCTGGCAGGGGAAAGTGCTGAGTTCTAACCACTGGACTTCCAGGGAATTCCCTTAACCTGTTCTTAAATCTGGAAAGAATGAATGACACTTCACACTGGATTACTGTAACTGTGAGGCTGTGGTTACACACAAAAAACCCCTACTCCCTGTCCCCAGGATTATGGAAATTAGTGGCTCTACCCATTCAGCAATGTAAGTATCCTGCTCTCCCAGATTTGGCTAAGTCTGTTCTGTTCTCTATTTCAACAGCCTCTCAGCTGCAGTTGCCTTCACTTCTGAAAGGATATGATACACCTTCACCTGGTGCAGTTGCCTTCACCTCTGAAAGGATATGATACACCTTTACCTGGTTACCCTCAGGGAACCTCAACACCACTGTGAACACACACAGTCTCTGCAGGCGGGATCTGAACTGTAGCCACCTTGCTCCAGAAGCACGGGTGTGACATTACACCAATGACATCCTTTTCTGAGGACATCAGAACATAAAAATACTGACAAAGGGCTTCCCTGGTGGCGCAGTGGTTGGGAGTTCGCCTGCCGATGCAGGGGACGCGGGTTCGTGCCCCGGTACGGGAGGATCCCGCGTGCCGCAGAGCGGCTGCGCCCGTGGGCCATGGCCGCTGGGCCTGCGCGTCCAGAGCCTGGGCTCCGCGGCGGGGGGAGGCCGCGGCAGTGAGAGGCCCGCGTACCGCAAAAAAAAATTATTTGGTAACCTGGGGCCCGCTCTCCCTGACACAGTGAAGAAATAACTGTTGTCCCTCTCTGGACCCACAACCTTGTCTAGATTCTTCTGGTGTTCTGGAGGCATGTTATTCCTTGTTTATGAATTTTACTTGAGCCCATTTATACTATTACTTGTACATCGGCCCACCTTGAATATTCCCCCTACAAAAAGAACCCAAAAAGACTCTGGACTCAGGTCAAACTGCCAGATGACAGGCACTTCCCTTAGTGCCATCAGACACTGATGCACAGTAGAGGCTTCAGTGACCTGGTCTCCTGCCCCTGGAGTTGCCATCAGTAACTGCCCTAGGCTCCACGCTATATGCCATTCGAGCTGCAGTTATCCCTTCTGACAGAGCTGTGCTAAACACAGATAGCCCTGAGCATGTGACCCTTCACCCAGATTCCCATTATGATTTGGGACCTGTGAACAGCACCCCAAGAGCTCAGCTCAGCTATGGAGACCCCCTTCAGGCAAGATACAGCTAAACCTGGGCCCCCTGTCGTAACCTACCTGCAGGAGCAGTGGCCTTGCCTCTCCTTGGTCCCTTGCCAGGTGCTGAAGAAGGTCACCCCCTTCCCAGACCCCTAGGCTCCCCGTGAGCTCCTTAGGATTCCCTGAGTGAAAAGCGATGGGAGTTTCAGACATTAGAGACAACATCTCCACATTCATACATGATCCAGCTGAGGCAGAGTTGCTGCTTTTCATCCCTTATTTGGGACATCTGGGACTCAAGGGTCTACAACTGACCAAAAATCAGGCTGTCGTCTGAGCCCTGATCAGCAACTGGCTTGGACAGCGTGCGTTTACAGACCCCTGGATGATTGTCTAAGAGTTTGTGGTAAAAGAATTCTGGGAATCTCTTGCCTAACAGGCACAATATAAATCAAGGTAACACTTGTCTGTATATATACTAAGGCCTCGCCAGGACACTCTTATCCACGTCAGAGTCCCAGGCACTACCGATAGTAACCAAGGCACTCATTTCACTTCTCAGAATATCCAGGCCTGGGCTGTGGAACACAGCATTCAATGTAGTTTTAACCTCTCTTCCAAGTCTCAGGGTCCAGGCCTCATAAGAGCATCATAATGGCTCATTGAAATAAATTCAAATCAGTTGAATGAAAGATGGCCCTTTTCAGTTATCAGTCATCTGAGATGAATGTTAATGTATCTGTCTTTATCTTTTTTTTCCTAACAGACTGTTATTTACAGCAGTTTTTGGTTAACAGAAAACTTGATCAGAAAGTAAAGAGTTCCCACATAACCCCTGTGCCTCCACGTAGTTTGTCCTATTTTTAATATTTTGTATTACTGTGGTGTATTTGTTACATTCGATGAACCAATATTGATGCATCAAAGTCTACATGTAAGATTGCTTTGATTCTGTGTTATACAATCTCTGGGCTTTGACATCGTGAAATGACACGTGTCTATCGTTTCTGTATCATGTACTTTCACTGCTCTAAAAATCTCTTGTGCTCCACCTCTTTATTCCTCCCTCCCACCCCAAAATCACTGGCAACCAAAGATCTTTCACTTTCTCATTGTTTTGGCCTTTCCAGAACTATACAATCATTTAGCAGTCTTATTTTAAGGTTTCTCCATATCTTTTTAGCCTGATACCTCGTATCCTTTTTTAAAAATAATCTTTATTTTATTTTTAATACTAAGTTTATATCTTATCACTTTCATGAGGTTGTTTTTTTTGTTGTTGTTGCTGCACCGCGTGGCATGTGGGATCCCGGACCAGGGATCAAACCCGCACCCCTTTCAGTGGAAGCACAGAGTCTTAACCACTGGAGCACCAGCGAAGTTCCACCTCATATCCTTTAATAATATTAAATATTAATATCTTAATATTAAAAATATTTAATAATATTTCATCAAATGGATGTTCCCATGGTTATTTTTTCTCTTATTTATTGGAGGATATCTTGGTTACCTGTACGTCTTGGCAATCATGAATAAAGCTCTTATATAAATTTGTATGTAGGTTTTTTTATGAATGAAAGTTTCAACTCATTTGGGGAAATAGGAAGGAAACTGCTTGCTAGGAGGAACCTGGTAAGAATAGGTTTAGTTTTAAGAAACTGCCAAAGTAGGCATATCATTTCACATTACCACCAGCAGTGAGTGAGGGTTCATGTTGCTGCACATCTTCTCCATCATTTGGTGTTTGTTCTTGATGTTTTGATTTGAGCCATAATAGTGTCTAGTAGTATCTCATTCTTCTTTTATTTGCAACTCCTGTTGACATATGATGTTGAGCATCTTTTCTTATGCTTATTTACCATTCATATATCTTCTTTGGTGAGGTATGTGTTCCGATATTTTGTCCATTTTTAATTGTTTGATATATTGATTTATAAGAGTTCTTATAAACGGACATGTTGAATACCCGTCCTTTACAAGAGAAATGTTTTACAAAGATTTTCTCCCAGACTTCAGTTTGTGTTTTTAATCTCTTAACACTGCATTTCACAGAACAAGTTTTCATTTTAGTGAAGTCAAACTTACTATTTTTTTTCTTTCATTGATCTTGCTTTTGGTGTTGTTTCTAAAAATGTATCACCAAAGCCAAGATCACCTAGATTTTCTCCTGTGTTATAGGAGTTTTGTAGTTTTGCATTTTACGTAAGATCTATAATCCATTTTCAGTTAATTCCTATGGAAGGTTTATGATTTGTGTCTAGGTACATTGATTGATTGATTACATGGTAGGGATTTTTTGATGTTGTTTTTGTTTTTGGCAGGTGGCTATCTAGTTTCCCTGGCACTATGTGTTGAAAAGACTGTTTTTTCCCATTATATTGCTTTTGACTCTTCGTCAAAGATCAATTGACTATATTTGTTTGGAACGATAAGAAAGCACTGACTTTTGTATATTAACCATTTATGATCTATAGGAAGGCGTTGACTTTTGTATAACCATTTATCCTTCAACCTTAATCTACTCTCTTATTTTAGTTCAAGAGGTTTTCTTTGTTATTGTTGATTCTTTGACTTTTTCTCCATAATCATGTCATATGTGACAAAAGACAGTTTTATTTCCTACTTCCCATTCTGTATACCTTTTATTTCCTTTCCTTGTATTTTCTTTCATTGGATTAGTTTAGACTTCTGGTACAGTGTTGACTAGGACTGGTGAGAGAGGGGCCATCCATTGCCTTCTTGATCTTACCAGGAAAGCATCTGGTTTCTCACCATAAGTATCATGTTAACCACAGATTTCTTGTAGATGGTCTTTCTCAGGAAGAGGAACTTGCCTTCTGTTTGTTGTTCACTGTCATGTATTTTGTCAAACGCTTTTACAGTTTTATTTCTCCCTTTTTGTTCTTGATACTAATAATTTATTTTTTCCCTCTGCTTGTGTACGCGTATCTTAATTTTATTAATATTCTCAAAGAGTCAACTTTTGGTTTTTTTGGGTTTTCTCCATTGGCTTCCCATAATTTCATTGATTTCTTCTCCAACTTTTATTATTTATCTTCTTGTGCTTAATTTTCATTTAATTTGCTCATCTTTTTCTAGTTGTGTAAGGTTGAGGTTTAGATCACTTCTTACACAGATCTCTTTTTTCAAGTGTATGCCTTCAATGCTATAAATTTCCTTTAAGCACTTTTTGCTAGATCCCACAATTTTAATCAATTGTACTTTCATTTTTGTTTAATTCAAAATAATTTTTAATTGCTCTTGAGTCTCCTTTGATCCATGAGTTATTTAGAAGTGTGTTGTTTAATCTCCAAGTATTTGAGGAGTTCCCAATATCTTTCTGTTATTGATTTCTAGATTAATGCCTTTGTGGTCTGAAAGCATATTTTATATGATTTCTCTTCTTTCAGATTTGTTAAGGTGTGTTTTATGTTATACAATGTGTTTTATCTTCATGAATTTTCCATATGCACTTGAGAAGAATATATATTCTGCTGTTGCTTGATGGAGTTATTTCACAGTTTTCAGTTAAATCCAGTTGCTGCTGGTTCTCATAATTATTAATGGAGGAGTGTTGAAGTCTCCAGTAATAATAGTGGAGTCATCTATTTCTCCTTGCAGTTCTATCCATTTTTCCCTGGTGTATTTTGCCACTTTATTGTGTGCATAAGCACAAGGATTGCTGTGTCTCCTTAGAGACTTGACCCCTTTATCATTATGTAATGCCCCATTTTATCCCTGTGCTTTATCTGAAATTAGATATTTCAACTATTAAAAAAAAATTTTTTTTTAATGTTTTGTCCATACCGCGCAGCATGTGGGATCTTAATTCCCCAACCGGGGATTGAACCTGCTCCCCCTACATTGGAATCATGGAGTCTTAACCACTGGATCAGAGTCTTAACCACTGGACTGCCAAGGAAGTCCCCTCAACTATTTCTTTTGTTAACATGATACATCTTTACATATCTTAGTCTTACTCCATCTGTCTTTAATGTTAATGTCAGTTTGTTACAGACAATACATAATTGGGTGTTGTTTTTTTATCCATTCTGACAGTATCTGTCTTTTGATTGTTGTATTTAGACCATTGAATTTTAAAGTGATTATTGATACAGTTGCATTAATATCTACAATAATTTTTGTGGTTTCCAGTTGTTGCCCTTGTTCTTTTTTTTTCCCTTTTGTCTTCTGCCTTTTTTCTGTCTTCTCTGGCTTTGAGCATTTTATTTGATTCTATTTTTTCTTCTCCTAGCATATCAATTATACTTTACTTACTTTATTACTGGTGGCTCTTGAATTGTAGTATACATTTACAGTTAACCCAAGTCGACCTTCAAGTATCACTAAACCACTTCACTGGTTGTATAAATTCCTATTCCCAGTTCCTCTCTTCCTGTCCCTTTCAACATTGCTGTCATTCATTTTGCTTATCCATAAGCTATAATTACCAAATAAATTGTTTCTGGTATTATTTTCAATAATTGTTATCTATCAGATTAATTAAGAACTTTTTAAAGTGATATTTTCCCTTCATTTATTTTTTTCTCAAAAGCTCTCCCTTTATCACTTTCCTTCCTTTTGAAGAATTTCCTTTAACATTTCTTGCAAAGCAGGCGTACTGGTGACAAATTCCCTAATATGTTGTCTCAAAGTCTTTATAAATTCTTTTTTAAAATAAATTTATTTATTTTAGGCTGCGTTGGGTCTTCGTTGCTGTGCGCAGGCTTTCTCTAGTTGCGGTGAGCGGGCGCCACTCCTCGTTGCGGCGCACGGACTTTTCATTGTGGTGGCTTCTCTTGTTGCAGAGCACGGGCTCCAGGCGCACGGGCCTCAGTAGTTGTGGCTCGCGGCCTCCATAGCACAGGCTCAACAACGAATTCTAGTTAGATCCTTTTTTTCTATCAACACTTGAAATATTTTATTCACAAATGGTGCAGCCATTTGATCAACAGTCAGGCAGTTTCTCAAAAATTAAATCTATAATTATCATATGACCCCCCAGTTCCTTTCCCAGCTATATGCCTATGAAAAATGAAAACATGTGGTCAAACAAAATTTGTACATGAAATTTATAGCAATGTTACTCATAGTAGCCAAAAAGTGGAAATAATCGAATGTCTATTAACAGATGAAAGGGTAAACAAAACATTTTATCCATCTAGTGGAATATTATTTGGCCATAAAAATTAATGAAATATTGATCAATGCCGGTGTACCTTGAAAAAGCTATGCCGAATGAATGAAGTCAATCACAGAAACCATATATTACATAATTCCATTCATTTGAGAGCCCTGAATAAGGAAATCTATAGAGACAAATAGTAGATTAAGGTTTCCTAAGGCTGGATATTGGAGGAGGAAGATGGGATATTGGGAGTGAAAAAGTGAAGAGGAATTTCTTTTTGAGATGATGAATATCTTCAAAGATCAACTGTGGGAATGATTGTATATATCTGGGAATATACTGAAAACCTTTGAATTGTACTCTTTAATGTGATGCATTGTATGGTATCTACATTGTCTCAATAAAGGTGTTCATATAAATTAAATACATTAAGAGTTATGCAATTCAATCTTGTAGGCATATAAGAGTTTCCAGATTGATGAACACATCCATCACCCCACATGTTTACTTTTTGTGTGGGTGGTGAGATTACTTAATCCACTGTCTTGGCTGATTTCAAGTATACAATGTAGGATACCGTATATTTTTTTTGTTTTGTTTGTTTGTTTGTTTGTTTTGCGGTACGCAGGCCTCTCACTGTAGTGGCCTCTCCCGCCGCGGAGCACAGGCTCCGGACGCGCAGGCCCAGCGGCCATGGCTCACGGGCCCAGCCGCTCCGCGGCATGTGGGATCCTCCCGGACCGGGGCACGAACCCGTGTCCCCCGCATCGGCAGGCGGACTCCCAACCACTGCGCCACCAGGGAAGCCCCGGGATACCGTATATTAAATCATCACATTGTAATCTTTAAATACAGGCAGTTTTATTAGTCATACCTCAGTAAAGCTGGTGGGGGCGGGGCGCAGATTTCCAGATACTTCCCTGTTTAGATAAAGACTATTTTTCTTCTATCAGTGAAAATCGGAATCAGTTGCCTTAGGGACGTTATAGTCAGTTACATTTTGAAGTTCTCGAGAAACACTGGCAAAATCTGATCTAAAATAAATTTCCTTCCAATGTAAAATGTGAATTTAATGAAACCTGTGTTGACAAAAAAATTAATTAGTCGATCTAAGAAAGAAATGGAAAATTTTATTCGAGCCAAATTGAGGATTATAACCTGGAAATATACCCTCAGAAAGCTCCAAGAACTATTCTGCCCACTAGATGTCGAAGCACAGTTATATAAGATTTTGAGGCAGAGGGCTGCACATTAAATGATGTATTACTGACAGTTTACACAATCCAGGGCTGCATGTACAAAGGAAGTATGAATAGTGGGTCATGGGTATTCGTGGCCCCTTACAAGATTAAGCAGGAAGGCTATCTCCTAAGGAGTTACCTTCTTGATACTGGGAGAATGTTGCTCTTTATGCTTGAGCAGGTATTTCTGCCCGTGGGGAGGTTTGGTTGATGCATAATGCTGATACACAATGCACAGTAGAGGGGGAGGAGGAGGCCAAAGGGCAGAGAAAATTTTTTATGTTTAAATTTTCCTTGACTTGCCTTAGAATATGAAATTTTATTTCATGACCTAATAGTTTAATGAGTACATCTCACACCCTGTGGTTAGACTGAGTCCTTGCGCCCAGGCTGGGGTTGTTGGGTTCAAACTTCCCACAGACCCAAGTGTCCTGGGTTTCTTTCACTTAAGTGCCAAATAAGTGGGGGTGGGAAAGGGATGGGTGGAAGGCTCAATCCTTGCAAGGATCAAAGATCAAATGCAGCCGGGTTCTTTATTATCAGTGGTGAGGTCACATTTAGTGTCTTGTGTTTCTGAACAAGGGTTGCAGTTCCCTGAGTGGCCTGACAGCCCTATGCCAAGCCCTTGATCCCTAGAGACAGAAGACCCTCTTGTTCCAGTGTGGCCTGGCCCACCCTCATGCTGTGTGCTTGTTTCACGAAAACTCAAGAATTCCCTGTAAATTGTGACCACATGTTCACGAAGAGCTGGGAGAAAAAAACTGTAGAGGCAGCCCCAGGCCAGGAGAAAGTTTTTTCTCCATACAAACGATCGTGGCTGGGTCAGTTTCCCACTCACTGGCAGAAGGTGGTTCGGGTGAGCAGCGCATCCTCCCTCCTGTTGTAGCTCAAGCTGAGGGGCGTGGCCCTCCGAGCTATCCAATCAGGGGCGCCGCTGGAGCAGGTGGGTGGGGGCGACGTACCGCACCGGAGTGGACGTCCCTACTGGCGCCGGCCTTGCCGGAGATCGGGTATAGCCTGTGGTTCACGGTTCCTGGTGAGCGGGCCGTGGTCTGTGTTGCGCTGTGACCTGCACTGGTCGTGGGAGCCGTAGGAAGGACTCAGGGAGACCCAGGAAACCTAGAAATGGTGAGTGTGCTGCCCCTGAGTGTGGAGTCGGGGCGGAGCGTCTTGTGGGAACCGGCTGTGGCGGGGCTCGGTCCTCAGTCCCCTCCCGCCCGCAGCGTGGACGCTGGGACGGCAGCCGGACGCCGGGCGTCCTGTCCCGTTATTTAGCTCGGCGCCCGACCCCAGAGCTTCGCTGGGCAGCGCTGTGCCTACGTCCCCGCGTCTCCCCAGACTGTGCGGTAACCACGGGGAGGGTCATTAGTGACAATCAGGCCTCGGTCTCTGGGGTTCGTGCGTGGGAGGAGCTGTAGTCTGCGGTGTTCCCGGTCCCTTTCTCCCAGGGGTCACCTGTTTTCTCCTGAGTTTTCCACATACTTGGGAAGCGGAGTCTCAAATCCATGCTTCCGTCCCCCCGCCGTAGCTCTTCCTAGGACTGATAATAAATCCCTAAATGTTCAGATCCCTCACCTCCTTCCCAGAGCCAACTTCCCCTCTCTAATTCACATTATAATCAGCTAACTGTTTGTCTTCCGGCTGCAAGTCACACAGATCCAATATTTTATCTTTTTTCTCCAGAGCCATGGAATGCTGTTTTTAAAAGATTTATATTTGCCTGTGGCTGTTTTTGTGAGAGGAAAGCCGAGAATAACCAATTAGAACTAGGTTGCATCAAATCCTCTTGCCTCTCCCCCTAATCTGTCCTGCACACACACATCCTATGGGAAGTGCTTTGGGTGGAGGTTCTTCTTTGGAAATTTTCCTGGGTGTTTTGTCAGAACAGCCCCTCTCTGGGTTTGTCACCTCAGAAAGATTTTTTTCACTTATTTAAGTCTCAGTTTTTCAATAGAGGTAAAATGTATTTAATCAATAGAACTTCAAAGAGAGTATAAAATAGTTCTAAACAGGCAAGAAAGAGGTGAATTTTAGAAGAAAATAATATGTTCCAGTATTACACGTTCCATTTGTATAGGATTCTTTCACTCTTTATTCCCCTGAGCATGTATAGGAAGTTCCTGAGGTCTATTCTTTACTTTTGGGTGTCTTCAAGTAAATTTCCAGGGCTTAGAATTGCAGAGTAGAAGTGTTCCAGTATGATCAGTTGTTTACAAACCAGTTTCTTTCCCTGGAAATAATAATTACCTGACCCCTGAATAGATATTTGGGGTTTTCTATTTGAACTCGTCAAAGTGCCTTACAGTTTTCTTCCCACCTTTCTATGTAAATGCTGGGTTTGAGTGACTTTTGGGATTGTTCACACACTGGCTTTGTGTCATTTAAAGTATCAACGGTTGTTCCACTGCAGAGTGGAGCAGCGGCCTGGCCCAAGCTATGGCTCCCATTTTGTCTGCAAAGGGAAATACTTAAAGGCCTGTTGGATTCTTCCTGGAGAGCCACCTTCTGCTGGTGTTCTTCCTGGTCACACCCACCACAGAAGGAGTCCTTTATACTGAGAAAAGCCCCTGGAACACTGGGGATGCATGTGCACACGGGGGTGGGAGGTGTGTCGTGATGGTATTTCTGAGTTTGTAGTTGTGGTTCCTTAGGTCTAGACATTTTTAGGCCTTATGCTGACGTTTTGCATTCAAAATGTAATTGGTGCACATCGAGAAAGTCTGAAGGTCAGGTGTTCTGTCTCATGGACAAAGGGTTGATGAATTTGGGAGTTCATTTGGGTCAGACCCTTAAACAGAATCAGGCTGAGAGTTTCCTCACTTGTGAGAGTAGAAGCCTGGAGGAAGGAGAGCGTCCATGCTTACAGGGGGGAGGACATATGGAGCTCCCAGTGTTCTTTCTTGTGGCTGCTCAGGTGTCCCTACCCTCCTTCACCAGAGGCTGACACACTGTAGGGGGTTACATCTCAACCAGGAGTGTTTAGAACCCAAGTTGCGATTACGTTCAACTTTGTGAACATGGTGGTGTTTTTGTTTTCTGAATTGTAGCGAAGCATGCTGCATATCTGTGTTGATTCTGGTTCTCATTGGCATTCGGGGTTATACTATGTAAGTTGGTTGACACATACAGTGTAAGATAAGAAAATTGTGGAACCAGGTAGAATTTTGGTTCCATTTAGGCAGGAGACCCTCAAGATGTGAGATATGGGTGTTTTTAAGTTCTCAGGTGCTTCTTTCATTTTTTTTTTTTTTGCGGTACACGGGCCTCTCACTGTTGTGGCCTCTCCCATTGCGGGGCACAGGCTCCGGACGCACAGGCTCAGTGGCCATGGCTCACGGGCCTAGCCGCTCCGCGGCATGTGGGATCTTCCCAGACCGGGGCACGAACCCGTGTCCCCTGCATCGGCAGGCGGACTCTCAACCACTGTGCCACCAGGGAAGCCCTGCTTCTTTCATTTTTTAGGTCAGTGTTTGTCCATGTCTCTAGAGAACTTTGACTTTTAAGAGGCTATACTATTCCTAAGGCAAATGAATTCCTATTTTAATGCATGCGAGGAAAAAGCAGTTGAATTTCTTTTTTCATTGATATGAGGAAAACACCTCAAAGCCTATGGAAATCTTTGAAATTTCTAGTACATTTCAGGGCTTAATTGAAACCCCTAATGTATTATAATATGCTACTCATACTATAAAATATTTTATGTTAAATATAGTGGAGGGAGGAACTATTACAGATCTTACTCAATTTATGATGGGCTTACATCCCAATAATCCCATCGTAAATTTAAAATATTGATAGTTGAAAATGCATTTAATACACCTTGCTTACTGAACATCATAGCTTAGCCTAGTCTGCCTTAAGCATGCTCAGAACACTTACATTAGCCTCCATTTGGGTAGAATCATCTAACACGAGGCCTATTTTATAATAAAGTGTTGACTGTCTGATGTACTTTATTGAGTACTGTACTGAATGTGAAAAATAGAATGGTTGTATGGGCACAGGATGGTTGTAAGTGTATCTGTTGAAAGTCGAAAAATTGTAAGTTGAAGCATTGTACATTAGGGCTGTTGATAGAAATCCCGTTTTTTTAGTTGGAAAGGGATTTGTAAATTTTTCATGGTCTGCAGTTTTATATCTGCTAGTGTTTAAAGGATTAAATTTTGAAGTAGTTTCTTATGTAGAAAAGTTTAAATTTTAAAAATCAAAAGCTAATTTAAAATAATGATTAATCATAGGAAAAGGCAGTGTATGTAAATTTCTCTTCTTATTTTCAGTAACTAATGCATGGAAAGGTTGATTTTTTAAAAAAATTCCTGAGATAGGAAACTAACTTACATATCCTGTTCTACTTCTCTGCTCTTATTCCAGCCACCCTGAAATAACCAGTTTTGATTACTTCTTGATCATTTTCTTAGTGTTTCTTTGTATAAGAACAAACCAGTGCTAATGCTTTCTGGATTTGTTCTTATAATGAGCTGTTGGGGGTCCACATATATGATGTTTGACTACTGAAAGTTAAGCTCACCCCTCCCTCTTCCCCTAGTTCTTACCTGGACAGGCTGATAAGAAAGCCTGGAGGCTTCTGCCCTGTGAGCTGCTCTTTGCTGAGGAGCTCCTTCTCTGCGCTGAGCTGCCCTGTGTGGCATTGCTGACCCCACCAACCCTGGGTTCTATATACAGAGGACACCAAGTTGGAAGTTTTGGTAATTCGTTGTCCTCTCTGAGCAGGAGTATGAGAAAGGCTCCTTTGTTAAAGTGGTCCTCAGTCGATGTGTTGGCTGAAACCTATCAGTGTCATTAAGTAAAATTGTAACTGAGGCTGGGATTGCCTTGTCTTTGGGGAGTAAAAGGCTGATTGTATACCCTGTGAATGAGGTGAGGCCATGAGATGGCCACTCCTTAAAGATCAGGTATTTCAGAGAGAGAAGGAGACTGGGAAAGGCAGCCAGTAGGTGGTGAGCTGAGACCACTCTCCTAATATGAGGGCTCACCTCTGCTGCTGCTGCCCCTGCCTCTACTGCAACGAAGATCCTGACCCTCTGAGTTACAGGGGACAACACCCATAGCCTCACTGTGGTACGGCAAAGGGATTAGTTCAAACTTAAACTAAAAACTCTATAAAATACCCGGTAGTTGTGGAGGAGACCTCTGATCCGGATGGCACTAGTGTGCACCCCTGGGGGAAAAATTTTATGAGTGCCAGGGTAGACAGGACACCCTTGTTTCCGAAGTATATCCTGGGACTTAAAATATAATATAGGGAAGGACGGGAAAGAAGGAACAAAAGGAAAAATGTATAGAAAAAAGGCTCACAAATTTCCAGTTGGAAATCCAAAATATACTAAAAAATTTACATAACCAAAAAGATAAAAAGGGCAGTCCTTGCTTTTTTTTTGAATTATGAGAAAGTGTAGTTTATTTTATTTTACATCTTTATTTGAGTGTAATTGCTTTACAATGGTGTGTTAGTTTCTGCTTTATAACAAAGAGAATCAGTTATACATATACATATATTCCCATATCTCTTCCCTCTTGCATCTCCCTCCCTCCCACCCTCTCTATCCCACCCCTCCAGGCGGTCACAAAGCAGTGAGCTGCTCTCCCTGTGCTATGCGTCTGCTTCCCACTAGCTATCTATTTTACGTTTGGTAGTGTATATATGTCCATGCCACTCTCTCGCTTTGTCCCAGCTTACCTTTCCCCCTCCCCATATCCTCAAGTCCATTCTCTAGTAGGTCTGTGTCTTTATTCCTGTTTTACCCCTAGGTTCTTCATGACATTTTTTTTCTTAAATTCCATATATATGTGTTAGCATACGGTATTTGTCTTTCTCTTTCTGACTTACTTCACTCTGTATGACAGACTCTAGGTCCATCCACTTCATTACAAATAGCTCAATTTCATTTATTTTTATGGCGAGTAATATTCCATTGTATATTTGTGCCACATCTTCTTTATCCATTCATCCGATGATGGACACTTAGGTTGTTTCCATCTCGGGCTATTGTAAATAGAGCTGCAATGAACATGACTCTTTTTGAATTATGGTTTTCTCAGGGTATATGCCCAGTAGTGGGATTGCTGGGTCATATGGTAGTTCTATTTGTAGTTTTTTAAGGAACATCCATACTGTTCTCCATAGTGGCTGAACCAATTCACATTCCCACCAGCGGTGCAAGAGTGTTCCCTTTTCTCCACACCCTCTCCAGCATTTATTATTTCTAGATTTTTTGATGATTGCCATTCTGACTGGTGTGAGATGATATCTCATTGTAGTTTTGAGTTGCATTTCTCTAATGATTAATGATGTTGAGCATTCTTTCATGTGTTTGTTGGCAGTCTGTATATCTTCTTTGGAGAAATGTCTATTTAGGTCTTCTGCCCATTTTTGGATTGGGTTGTTTGTTTTTTTGTTATTGAGCTGCATGAGCTGCTTATAAATTTTGGAGATTAATCCTTTGTCAGTTGCTTCATTTGCAAACATTTTCTCCCGTTCTGAGGGTTGTCTTTTGGTCTTGTTTATGGTTTCTGTTGCTGTGCAAAAGCTTTTAAGTTTCATTAGGTCCCATTTGTTTATTTTTGTTTTTATTTCCATTTCTCTAGGAGGTGGGTCAAAAAGGATCTTGCTGTGATTTATGTCATAGGGTGTTCTGCCTATGTTTTCCTCTAAGAGTTTGATAGTTTCTGGCCTTACGTTTAGGTCTTTAATCCATTTTGAGATTATTTTTGTGTATGGTGTTAGGGAGTGATCTAATCTCATACTTTTACATGTACCTGTCCAGTTTTCCCAGCACCAGTTATTGAAGAGGCTGTCCTTTCTCCACTGTACATTGCTGCCTCCTTTATCAAAGATAAGGTGACCATATGTGCGTGGGTTTATCTCTGGGCTTTCTATCCTGTTCCACTGATCTGTCTTTCTGTTTTTGTGCCAGTACCATACTGTCTTGATTACTGTAGCTATAGGAGCACCTCAATACATAAGGCAAATACTAACAGCCATAAAAGGGGAAATCGACAGTAACACATTCATAGTAGGGGACTTTAACACCCCACTTTCACCAATGGACAGATCATCCAAAATGAAAATAAAAAGGAAACACAAGCTTTAAATGATACATTAAACAAGATGGACTTAATTGATATTTATAGCACATTCCATCCAAAAACAACAGGATACACATTTTTCTCAAGTGCTCATGGAACATTCTCCAGGATAGATCATATCTTGGGTCACAAATCAAGCCTTGGTAAATTTAAGAAAATTGAATTTGTATCAAGTATCTTTTTCGACCACAATGCTATGAGACTAGATATCAATTACAGGAAAAGATCTGTAAAAAATACAAACACATGGAGGCTAAACAATACACTACATAATAACAAAGTGATCACTGAAGAAATCAAAGAGGAAATAAAAAAATACCTAGAAACAAATGACAATGGAGACACGACGACCCAAAACCTATGGGATGCAGCAAAAGCAGTTCTAAGAGGGAAGTTTATAGCAATACAATCCTACCTTAAGAAACAGGAAACATCTTGAATAAACAACCTAACCTTGCACCTAAAGCAATTAGAGAAAGAAGAACAAAAAAACCCCAAAGTTAGCAGACAGAAAGAAATCATAAAAATCAGATCAGAAATAAATGGAAAAGAAATGAAGGAAATGATAGCAAAGATCAATAAAACTAAAAGCTGGTTCTTTGAGAAGATAAACAAAATTGATAAACCATTAGCCAGACTCATCAAGAAAAAAAGGGAGAAGACTCAAATCAATAGAATTAGAAATGAAAAAGGAGAAGTAACAACTGACACTGCAGAAATACAAAAGATCATGAGAGATTACTACAAGCAACTCTATGCCAATAAAATGGACAACGTGGAAGAAATGGACAAATTCTTAGAAATGCACAACGTGCCAGGACTGAATCAGGAAGAAATAGAAAGTATGAACAGACCAATCACAAGCACTGAAATTGAAACTGTGATTAAAAATCTTCCAACAAACAAAAGTCCAGGACCAGATGGCTTCACAGGCGAATTCTATCAAACATTTAGAGAAGAGCTAACACCTATCCTTCTCAAACTCTTCCAAAATATAGCAGAGGGAAGAACACTCCCAAACTCATTCTACGAGGCCACCATCACCTTGATACCAAAACCAGACAAGGATGTCACAAAGAAAGAAAACTACAGGCCAATATCACTGATGAACATAGATGCAAAAATCCTCAACAAAATACTAGCAAACAGAATCCAACAGCACATTAAAAGGATCATACACCATGGTCAATTGGGGTTTATTCCAGAAATGCAAGGATTCTTCAATATATGCAAATCAATCAACGTGATACACCATATTAACAAATTGAAGGAGAAAAACCATATGATCATCTCATCATCTCAATAGATGCAGAGAAAGCTTTCGACAAAAAGTCCTTGCTTTTTGAACCGCTTCAGAACATAGGTTTTGAATTAATGTTACAGTCTCCTATAATGCCGTAATTCACAAACCTTCCTACAATTATTGAGTGAGAGATCTCAAGTTAGTTATCCCCAGAATCTCAGTAGATTTAAGCAAGGTGTACTGCATGATCTTAGAGGAAGTACGGAATATAATATAGAGGGCAGATTGGTATACTTCACTATAACCATCAGAACTCTTTGCCTCTCCTTACGATCATAGCACCCATTGTCACAAAATGTCCCATAGTGAGCAGGAAAGCTCTGAACCAATAAATCATAAATTAAAATTAAGTTAAATTAAGTTCTTGCCACTTCCAAATTGGCTTCACAAAATGAGACTCCATGGTCCTTACCCCTTAGTTAAATTAGTTATATGATCCAGTATAAGTTAAACAGGGCCTATGAGGATTGAAAACTTTAAGAAACCTGTTATTTTGGGAAGAAGTGATTATCCCCAGGGCTTCTGCCTTGAACAGCCTAATTTGACCTGTTATTAAACCTGGAAAGAGTGAAAAACACCTCACAGTGGATGCTACAACCTTGAGGCTGTTGTCCCATCACAGAAACCCCTTATTCCTAGTCCCCAACATTATGGAAATTACTGACTCCATCTACTCAGCAACTGCTAAACATTCTGCTCAACATTCTACTCTCACAGATTTGACTACGTCTGTTCTGTTCAGTTCCTGTTTCAACAGCCTCTCAGCTGCACTTGGCCTTCACCTCTGAAAGGACATGATACACCTTTAACTGGTTACCGTCAGGGAACCTCAACACCACTGTGAAAACACACAGTCTCTGCAGGCAGGATCTGAACTGCATCCACCTTGTGCCACGAGCAGAGATACGACATTAATGACATCTCTTCTGAGGAAGTTCATTTGATATTCAGGACATACAGTATTGAAAAAGGTGGGCTCGTAAAAAGTGGATGGGCATTGCTCCAAACATATGAGGCCTGGATACCTTTAATGAATACATTAAAAAAAATTAATAAACAGAAGCCCACCCCTTCCTGGCACCATGAAGAAATACCAATAGTCCGTCTCAGCACTCACAACATTGTCTAGATTCTTGTGATGTTTGGGAGGCAACATATCCCTTGTTTATAAATTTACCGGAGCCCATTTATGCGGTTACTTGGAAATTGGGCCACCTTGAATAGACAGCCCTACCATAGAAGGCTCAAGACTGTTGCCATACAACAGGCACACCTGGTAGTGTCCTCAGAGACTCCTTCACTATAGTGAAGAGGCTTCAGCACCCACCTCCCATACCTTCTGGTCACCCCTGATGGTCTTGTGTTGTAATTTCTCTCTTTTTCTTAGTTATGATCACAAGATGTTTATCAGTTTCATTGATCTTGTCAAAGAACCAGCTTTTTTTCTTTTAATATACTCCACTGATTTTTCCCCCAATTTTTATTATTTCTTTTATTCTGCTTACTTTGGGTTTAAATTGTTCTTTTCCTTCCGAAGGTAGATATTTACATTGTTGATTATAGATTTTTCTTTTTTTTCTAGTGTATTTGTTCAGTGGCATAAATTTCCCTCTAAGCATTGTTTTGCTGCATCCCACAACCCTTGATTAGTTGTATTTTCATTTACTTCAAAATAATTTTTTATTTCTCTTGGGACTTCTTTTTTGATCCCACGTATTATTTAGAAGCGTATTGTTGAATCTTCACGTATTTTGGGGAGTTTCTGACTATCTTCATGTTACTGATTTCTAGGCTAGTGCCTGTGTGGTGTGAGAGCATATTTTGAATGACTGTTGTCCTTTCAAATTTGTTAAAGTATGTTTTATGTCCCAGAATGTGTTCTGTCTTGGTGAATGTTCCTTATGAACTTGAGAAGAATGATTTCCATGGATTACAATTAAATCCAGTTGTTCCATGGTGCTATTGATTTCAGTTCTGTCCTTCCTAATTTTCTGCCTGCTGCAATTGATAATTCATGGTAAGGAGGTGTTGAAGTCTACAACTAGTAGTGGATTCACTTACTTTCTTGCATTCTATCAGTTTTGGCCTCATATATTTTGCCCATCTGTTGTGATGCATGTACACATGAATGATTGTCATGCCTTCGTGGAGAATTGACACCTTTGTCATTATGATAAAGTCCCTCTTTATCTTTTTAAATTTATTTTATTGAAGTATAGTTGATTTACAATGTTGTGTTAGTTTCTGCTATACAGCAGAGTGATTCAGTTATGCATATATATACATATTCTTTTTCATATTCTTTTCCATTATGGTTTATTACAGGATATTACACACTCTGCATCATGGAGTATGTAAATGGTGGATAATAAGAAACGGGAGGAAAGAGTTTTTCTCACCAATGGATGGTCTTAAATTGATAATATTTATTTCATTTTTATAGCATTTCTGACATTTCCCAACATGCTTTGGACCCTGCCATTAGACAGCAATAGGATTTGTAATGTGATCGCAGTAAAACTATGTAAATAATGTTCATGTGTTCCTGATGCTGTTAAATTTATGAGGAAGTAAGTATGGACAGAGAATTAGTTTCTGATGATCAAGTCAGAGAATAAATGTTGGGAGATAGCAGAATCATATGTAACCTTCCTTATAAATGGAGTATAGATGTCCAGTGCTGTCAGTCTTACTCATCCTACCATACATATATATGGGATGTTGTAGGACGCAGTGGTCTTTGAGGATGTTGCTGTGAACTTCACCCTGGAAGAGTGGGCTTTGCTGGATTTTTCACAGAAGAAACTCTACAGAGATGTGATGGGGGAAACCTTCAGGAACCTGGCCTCAGTAGGTAAGGATGACAACTTACCTTCACCTTGTCAGTCAAAGGTCAAGTTTTTCTGCCCTACAATATTATTCTAAGAGGTGGAATGTGTACAGGGAGGACATTGGTAAATAAACTAGGTATGGTCACAGCTCACTGTAGCACTAGAATCTAATAATTTTTCTATAACTTCTAATACTTTGGAATCATTTTTCTGTGTCTGCATTTTAGGAGAAACATGGAAAGATCATGACATTGAAGATAAATGCAAAAACCAGGGGACAAAACTAAGGTGAGTGGTACTCCCAGCAGAAAGCAGTGTTTCACATGAGAATTATATTATTGTACCAGATCTTAAAAAGAAACAAGACAATCCATGCTTCAAATTTATTGCTTCTCAGAAAATTTTCACCAAATTACTTTCTTACATATGACATAATGTTCAGTGTTTGCAAAATAGTTCACTTGGAAACAGCATTAATAAGCCCTATGTATAAATATCACCATTTTGGTGAGCAAGGGTGAGTCCTCTCGCGGAGCATTCAGTATATTCAGTTTTGAACAATTCACCCGAAATAGAAAAATACCTATAGTTTTGCTACAAATAATAAAATTGTAGCTGAAATATTGTAATAAGTATGAAATCATTAATAAAGAGATCATTAATAATTCCTCCTTGTTTTTTGCAGGAGTCGTAAGGTAGGGAAAATATGTGAAGGGAAAGAGGATAGTCCATGTAGAGAAAACCTCAGCCTTATTCCAAATCTCAATCTGAACAAGAAAACTCTTATCAGAGTAAAACCATGGGAACACAAAGTATGTGGAAAAGTCCTCATGCATCATTCATCCCATAATAGGTACACCAGAAGTCACGTTGGACACAAGCCATATGAGTATCAGAAAAATGGAGAGAAGCCATATAAATGTAATGTATGTGGGAAAGCCTTTAGTTATCTGCAGTGTTTTGAAAAACATAAAAGAAATCACACTGGAGGGAAAACCTATAAATGTAAGGAGTGTGGGAAAGCCTTCATGCAGCTCGAAACTTTTCAGAGACACATGGTAACACATACTGGAGGTGCCTCTTATAAGTGTAAGGATTGTGGGAAAACTTTTAGTTCTTTAGCTTCACTTCAGATACATGAAAAAGCCCACACTGGAGAGAAACCTTATAAATGTAAACATTGTGGAAAAACCTATAGATATCATCAAACTTTACAAATACATGAGAGGACTCACACAGGAGAGAAATCCTATGAATGTAAAAAATGTAGTAAAGCATTCAGTTGTCCCAGTTCCCTCCGAATACATGAAAGAACTCACAATGGAAAGAAACCTTATGAATGTAAACAATGTGGTAAAACCTTCAGATATTACCCTTCCTTCCAAACACACGAAAGAGTTCATACTGGAGAGAAACCCTATGAATGTAAGCCATGTGGTAAAACTTTCAGTTCTAATATAGGTTTCCAAATACATGAAAGAAATCACACTGGAGAAAAACCCTATGAATGCCAAAAATGTAGTAAAGCCTTCAGTTGTCCCAGTTCTTTTCGAAAACATGAAAGAACTCATACTGGGGAAAAACCTTATGAATGTAAGGAATGTGGGAAAGCCCTTAGAGCTCTTGCAAGCCTTCGAGTGCACATGATCACTCACACTGGAGTGGGACCTTATAAGTGTAAGCAGTGTGAGAAAGCATTTATTTCTCCCAGTTCATTTCGAATACATCAAAGGAGTCACACTGGAGAGAAACCCTATGAATGTAAACAGTGTGGTAAAACCTTCAGGTATTACCCTTCCTTTCAAAAACATGAAAGAACTCACACTGGAGAGAAACCCTATGAATGTAAGGAGTGTGGAAGAGCCTTTAGTTGTTCAACTTTGCTGCGACAACATGAAAGAACACACACTGGAGAGAAACTCTATGAATGTGAGCAGTGTGGAAAAGCCTGCAGAGATTACACTTCCTTAGAAACACACATAAGAATTCATACTGGAGAGAAACCCTATGAATGTAAACAATGTGGAAAGGCCTTCAGGTGTTATCAAAGTTTTCGAAGACATGAAAGAAATCACACTGGAGAAAAACCCTATGAATGTAAAAAATGTAGTAAAGCATTCAGGTGTCCCAGTTATCTTAGAACACATGAAAGAACTCACACTAGAGAAAAACCCTATGAATGTAAACAATGTGGTAAAGCCTACAGAGGTTACAGTTCCTTGCAAACACATGAAAGGACTCACACAGGAGAGAAACCCTATGCATGTAAGGAATGTGGAAAAGCTTTCAGGTGGTATCAGAGTTTTCGAAGACATGAAAGAACTCACACTGGAGAGAAACCCTATGAATGTAAAGAATGTGGGAAGGCCTTCAGTCATCCCACTTCCTTCCGAAGGCATGAAAAGACTCACAGGGTAGAACCTTTTGAATGTAAACAGCGTGGGAAAGACTTCAGTTGGCCTTCATCGTTACATGTTAAAACTCCCACCAGAAATAAATTATAAATGTAAGTAACATGAGAAAGCTTGATGAAAATTAATCCATGTATAACGTTCCAAAAAACTTTCAACACAAAAGAATTGTTTTTTACAAGTTGTAAATATATTGTTTATCAAGCCTCTTTCTTAAAGTATATCATTGGAGTGTGGGTTTCTACTAGTTTCAAAAATGAATATTGGGGTGATATAATTCTACAAGTCATCTTTCTACAGTAGTACATATCATTAAAAGGCAGTGCTTTTTCCTTGAATCAGTTAATATTTTCTCTCCCCATTTTGAAGTCTTTTGGATCCGTGGGTGAATTGAACTGTATTTCTGATATGTGCATAGTCAGATTTAATTTTTTATAGGTTTATTCTGTGTTAAGGGACAATTGGAAAATGTGGTATTTGTTGGGATTTTCCTACTGGATATCTGGATACTGGACAGTTCCTGGATATCTTTATAGTCTATTTTATGTATTCTACCTTTCTTAATGACAAAGCTTTTTTGGAGTTTCATGTGAATAATTGTTTTTATATTTGGGCCTTTGCTTGTTGTTCTTCCAATGACTGTTATTTGGTGAATAGATTTTAAGAAGAGAGACCTGTGATGGGACAAATATCTGAGCCTGTGGGTAATGTTAGAAACTAATTTTATTTTTTATTGGAGTATAATTGCTTTACAATGTTGTGTTAGTTTCTTCTGTACAGTGAAGTGAATCTGCTATATGTATACATATATCCCCACCTTCTTGGACCTCCCTCCCCACCCATCCCACCCATCTAGGTTAATACAGAGCACCAAGCTGAGCTCCCTGTGCTCTACAGCATGTTCCCACTAGCTATCTGTTTTATACACGGTACTGTATTTATGTCAAACCTAATCTCCCAATTCTTCCCACACTCCCCTTCCTCCTCTGTGTCCACACGTCTGTTCTCTACTTCTGCGTTTCCATTCCTGGCCTGCATATATGTTCATCTGTACCACTTTTCTAGATTCCACATATATGTGTTAATATACAATATTTGTTTTTCTCCTTCTGACTTATTTCACGCTGTGTGACAGACTCTACGTCCATCCACATCTCTACAAATGACCCAATTTCATTTCTTTTTTTTAAGGCTTATTTTCTTTATTCTTTTAATTAATTTATTTATTTTTGGCTGCATTGGGTCTTCGTTGCTGCGCGTGGGCTTTCTCTAGTTGTGGCGAGCAGGGGCTACTCTTCATTGTGTGCGAGCTTCTATTGCAGTGGCTTCTCTTGTTGTGGAGCATGGGCTCTAGGTGTGCAGGCTTCAGTAGTTGTGGCACGCAGGCTCAGTAGTTGTGGTTCGCAGTCTCAGTAGTTGTGGCACGCAGGCTTCAGTAGTTGTGGTTTGTGGGCTCTAGAGCGCAGGCTCAGTAGTTGTGGCGCACAGGCTTAGTTGCTCCACAGCATGTGGAATCTTCCCAGACCAGGGCTCTAACTCGTGTCCCCAGCATTCGCAGGCAGATTCTTAACCACTGGGCCACCAGGGAAGCCCCAATTTCATTTATTTTTATGGCTGAGTAATATTCCATTATATATATATATATATATATATATATATATATATATATATAGTGTGTGTGTGTGTGTGTGCATATATACACATGCGTGCATGCACACACACACCACATCTTCTTTATCCATTCATCTATCAATGGATATTTAGGTTGTTTCCATGTCCTGGCTATTGAAATAGTGCTGCAATGAACATTGGGGTACATGTGTCATTTTGAATTATGTTTTTCTCAGGGTATATGCCCAGTAGTGGGATTGCTGGGTCATATGATAGTTCTGTTTTTAGTTTTTTAAGGAACCTCCATACTGTTCTCCACAGTGGCTGTATCAATTTACATTCCCACCAACAGTGCAAGAGGGATCCCTTTTCTTCACACGCTCTCCAGCATTTATTGTAGATTTTTTGATGATGATTGTTTTGACTGGTGTGAGGTGATACCTCATTGTAGTTTTTTTTTTTTCTCATTGTAGTTTTGAGTTGCATTTCTCTAATAATTAGTGATGTTGAGCATCTTTTCATGTGCCTCTTGGCCATCTGTGTGTCTTTGGTGAAATGTCTGTTTAGGTCTTCCACCCATTTTTTGATTGGGTTGTTTGTTTTTTTGACATTGAGCTGCATGAGCTGTTTATATGTTTTGGAGATTAATCCCTTCTTTGCTGCTTCATTTGCAAATATGTTCTCCCATTCTACGAGTTGTCTTTTCATCTTGTTATGGTTTCCTTTGCTGTGAAAAAGCTTTTAAGTTTAGGTCCCACTTGCTTATTTTTGTCTTTATTTCCATTTCTCTAGGAGGTGGGTCATAAAAGATCTTGCTGTGATTTATGTCAGAGTGTTTTTCCTATGTTTTCTCTTTAAGAGTTTTATAGTGTCCAGTCTTACATTTAGGTCTTTAATCCATTATGAGGTTATTTTTGTGTCTGGTTTTAGGTAGTGTTCTAATTTCATTCTTTTGCATGTAGTTGTCCAGTTTTCCCAGCACCATTTATTGAAGAGGCTGTCTTTTCTCCATTGTATACTCTTGCCTCCTTTTTCATAGATTAGGTAACCATAGGTAAGTGGGTTTATCTCTGGGCTTTCTATCCTGTACCATTGATCTATATTTCTGTTTTTGTGCCAGTACCATACTGTCTTGATTACTGTACCTATGTAGTATGGTCTGAAGTTGGGGAGGCTGATTCCTCCAGCTCCGTTTTTCTTTCTCAAGGTTGCTTTGGCTATTAGGGGTCTTTTGTGTTTCCATACAAATTGTAAAATTTTTTGTTGTAGCTCTGTGAAAAAATGCCATTGGTACTTTGATAGGGATTGCACTGAACCTGCAGATCGCTTTGGGAAGTATAGTCATTTTCACAATATTGATTCTTTGAATCCAGGAGCATGGTGTATCTCTCCATCTGTGTAATCTTTTATTTCTTTCATCAGTGTTTTATAGTTTTCTGAATACAGGTCTTTTTCCTCCTTAGGTAGGTTTATTCCAAGGTATTTTATTCTTTTTGTTGCGATGGTAAATGGGATTGTTTCCTTAATTTCTCTTTCTGATCTTTTGTTGTTAGTGTATAAGAATGCAAGAGATTTCTGTGTATTAATTTTGTATCCTGCAACCTTACCAAATTCATTGATGAGTTCTAGTGGTTTTCTGGTGGCATCTTTAGGATTTTCTATGTATAGTATCATGTCATCTGCAAACAGTGACAGTTTTACTTCTTTTCCAATTTGTATTCCTTTTATTTCTTTTTCTTCTCTGATTGCCGTGGCTAGGACTTCCAATGCTGTGTTGAATAATAGTGGCAAGAATGGACATCCTTGTCTTGTTCCTGATCTTAGAGGAAATGCTTTCAGTTTTTCACCTTTGAGAATGATGTTTGCTGTGGGTTTGTCGTATATGACCTTTATTATGTACGGTATGTTCATACATAGGTATGTTCCCTCTCTGCCCACTTTCTGGAGAGTTTTTATCATAAATGGGTGTTGAATCTTTTTCTGTCTATTGAGATGATCATATGGTTTTTATTCTTTAATTTGTTAATACAGTGTAACACATTGATTGATTTGCGTATATTGAAGAATCCTTGCATCCTTGGGGTAAATCCCACTTGATCATGGTGTATGATCTTTTGAATGTGTTGTTGGACTCTGTTTGCTAGTATTTTGTTGAGGATTTTTGCATCTATGTTCATCAGTGATATTGGTCTGTAATTTTCTTTTTTTGTGATATCTTTGCCTGGTTTTGTTATCAGGGTGATGGTGGCCTTGTAGAACGAGTTTTGGAGTGTTCCTCCCTCTGCAATTTTTTGGAAGAGTTTGAGAAGGATAGGTGTTAACTCTTCTCTAAATGTTTGATAAAGTTTGCATGTGAAGCCATCTGGTCCTGGACTTTTGTTTGTTGGAAGATATTTAATTACAGTTTCAATTTCATTATGTGTGATTGATCTGTTTATATTTTCTAACTGTTCCTGGTTCAGTCTTGGAAAGTTGTACCTTTCCAAGAATTTGTCCAGTTCTTCCAGGTTGTCCTATTTATTGGCATATAGTTGCTTTCAGTAGTCTCTTATGATCCTCTGTATTTCTGCGGTGTCAGTTGTAATTTCTCCTTTTCATTTCTAATTTTATTGATTTGAGTCCTCTCCCTTTTTTTCTTGATTATTCTGGCTAAAGGTTTATCAATTTTGTTTATCTTCTCAAAGAACCAACTTTTAGTTTTATTGATCTTTGCTATTGTTTTCTTCATTTCTATTTCATTTATTTCTGCTCTGATCTTTATGGTTTCTTTCCTTCTACTAACTTTGGATTTTCTTTGTTCTTCTTTTTCTAGTTGCTTTAGGTGAAAGGTTACATTGTTTATTTGAGATTTTTCTTGTTTCTTGAGGTGAGCTTGAATTGCTATAAACTCCCCTCTTAGAAATGCTTTTGCTGCGTCCCGTAGGATTTGGATTGTCATGTTTTCGTTATTTGTTTCTCGGTATTTTTTTCATTTCTTCTTTGATTTCTTCAGTGATCTCTTGGTTATTTAGCAGCACACTGTTTAGCCTCCATGTGTTTGTGTTTTTTACAGTTTTTTTCCTGTAATTGATTTCTAATCTCATAGCTTTGTTGTGAGAAAAGATACTTGATACGATTTCAATTTCTTTAAATTTTTCAAGGTTTGATTTGTGACCCAAGATGTGACCTATCCTGGAGAACGTTCTGTGTGCGCTTGAGAAGAAAGTGTATTCTTCTGCTGTCAGATGGAATATCTTATAAATATTAATTAAGTCTATCTGGTCTATTGTGTCTTTTAAAACTTGTGTTTCCTTATTTATTTTCTGTCTGGATGATCTGTCTATTGGTGTAAGTAAGGTGTTCAAGACTCCCACTATTATTGTGTTACTGTCGATTTACCCTTTTATGGCTGTTAGCATTTGCCTTATGTATTGAGGAGCTCCTATGTTGGGTGCATAAATATTTATAATTGTTATGTTTTCTTCTTGGATTGATCCCTGGATTGTTATGTAATGTCCTTCCCTATCTCTTGTAACAGTCTTTATTTTAAACTCTATTTTATCGGATATGAGTATTGCTACTCCAGCTTTCTTGTGATTTCCATTTTCATGGAATATCTTTTTCCATCCCCTCACTTTCAGTTTGTATGTGTCCCTAGGTCTGAACTGTGTCTCTTGTAGACAGCGTATTTTCGGGTCTTGGTTCTGTATCCATTCAGTCCATCTGTGTCTTTGGTTGGAGCATTTAATTCATTTACATTCAACGTGATGATTGATATGTTATATTCCTATTACCATTTTCTTGTGGATTTGGGTTTGTTTTTGTGGGTCTTTTCCTTCTCTTGTGTTTCCTGCCTAGAGAAGTTCCTTTAGCATTTGTTTTAAAGCTGGTTTGGTGGTGCTGTATTCTCTTAGTTTTACTTGTCTGTAAAGCCCTTGATTTCTCCGTCAAATCTGAATGAGATCCTTTCTGGGTAGAGTAATCTTGGTTGTAGGTTTTTCCCTTTCATCACTTTAAATATATCCTGCCACTCCATTCTGGCCTGCAGAGTTTCTGCTGAAAAATCAGCAGAAATATATAATATAATATATATCCTGCCACTCCATTCTGGCCTGCAGAGTTTCTGCTGAAAAATCAGCAGGTAAATTTATGGGGATTCCCTTGTATGTTATTTGTTGCTTTTCCCTTGCTGCTTTTAATATTTTTTCTTTGAATTTAATTTTTGTTACTTTGGTTAATATGTGTCTTGGTATGTTTCTCTTAGGGTTTATCCTGTATGGGACTCTGTGCTTTCTGGACTTGGGTGGCTATTTCCTTTCCCATATTAGGGAAGTTTTCGACTATAATATCTTCAAATATTTTCTCAGACCTTTTCTCTTTCTCTTCTTCCTCTGAGACCCCTATAATTCAAGTGTTGGTGCATTTAATGTTGTCCCAGAGGTCTCTGAGGCTGTCCTCAATTCTTTTCATTCTTTTTTCTTTATTCTCTCCTTGGAAGTTGTTTCCACCATTCTATGTTCCAGCTCAGTTATTCACTCTTCTGCCTCAGTTGTTCTGCTGAGTTGTTCTGCCTCAGTTGTTCTCCTTCTAGTGTATTTTTCATTTTAGTTATTGTGTTGTTCATCACTGTTTTGTTTGTTCTTTAGTTCTTCTAGGTCTTTGTTAAACATTTCTCGTATTTTCTTGACCCATGCCTCCATTCTCTTTCCGAGATTTTGGATCATCTTTACTATCATTACTCTGAATTCTTTTTTTAGGTAGGTTGCTTATTTCCTTTTCATTTATTTGGTCTTGTAGGTTTTTACCTTGCTCCTTTGTCTGTAACATATTTTTTTGTCATCTCATTTTTTTGTGATGGGAGGGGCTGTATTCCTTTCTTCCTGGTTGTTTGGCCTGAGGTGTCCAGCACTGGAGTTTGCAGGCAGTTGGGTAGAGCGGGTCTTGGTGCCGAGATGAGGACCTCTGAGAGACCTCACTCTGATTAATATTCCTTGAGGTCTGAGGTTCTCTGTTAGTCCAGTGGTTTGGAGTTGGAACTCCCACCAAAGGAGCTCAGGCCCAACTCCCGGCCTGGGAACCAAGATCCTGGAAGCTGCATGTCGTGGCAAAGAAAAGAGAGAAAAAAAGGAGCAGTAAAATAGCAAAGAATAAAAAATAAAATTAAATTTAAAAAATAAATAGTATATTAGGAAGAATAAAAATATAAGTGGAACAACTACAGCAAGGTAAAACAGAACCACAACAGAAGGAAGAAAAAAAAAGGAACAAGCCAAAAGGAGCAGAACAATAACAGAGTATAAAGAATAAAATAAAGTTAGAAAAATAAAAAATTTATTAGAAAATATATATATAAATGAATCAACAACAACAAGGTAAAACAGAATCACAACCTTAAAAAAAAAAAAGCTGGAAAAGACCTTGGCTGTGGGGGGCGGAGCTTAGGCGGGGTGGGGCCTAGGCAGACATGACATTTAAGCGTGGGCTGTGGCTTAGGCTCAGGACCTTTGCAGCTGGAAAAGGCCTTGGGGGTGGGGCCTAGGCTTAGGGCCTGTGCAGTGGGGAGAGGAAGGAGGCCTCAAGGGGCTTCCGAATGCCTTGAAGCTGGAGTTTGGAGGTAAGGCCCTGGGTGAGGGGGTGGGGGTGGGGCTTAGGCTCAGTGGCAGGAGGGAGCCTCTGAGTGTGGAGGGTTAGGCCCAGGATCTCAGCAGGCTCCCCAGGGCCCAAGTGGTCAGGGGAAACGGTGGCCGCACTCCCTTCCTTTCCTCTGCTTCCTGAGGGTCTCCCCTGTCCCTGTTGATCCCCTAACCGTGGGTGGGCCCAACTGGGTGTGGGAACCCCTTCCCTCTCCTAGCCACCCCTGGGGGGCACTGATCCCATCACTCTGGGCTTTACTTTTCCTCCCCCCCCTCCCTCCCACTCCCTCAGGACCCAGGTGGTTGGAGGGGGGCTCAGTAGACAGAGGATCAGGTCTAGCACCTCAACAGGCTCCCCAGGGCCCAAGTGGGCAGGGGAAACACTGGCCATGTTCCCTTCTGATCCTCCGCACTCCCAGCATTCTCCCCGTTCCCCGTCTGGGTGTAGGAACCCCTCCCCTCCCCCAACTTCCCCTCAGGGGTGCTGGTACCATCCCGCCTCCACTGCTTCTCCTCCCTCACATCCTACCCAGTTGCTTGGGGGTTCCTTCCGTCCCCTTAGGTATCCATGGACCCCCTCCAGTGCTGGTAGGTGCCCTAGTTGTGTGGAAACGCCAACTCTGCGTCCTTCTAGTCTGCCATCTTGACTCTGTTAGAAACTAAATTTTATAGAATCCATACGTTTTATGGTTCCACATTAAAATTCACCAATAGCCTCACTTGCCTAGGATTTGGAAAGGAGAAGTAAACAAGGCATTAGTCAGAGTTTGGAGGCACCATACAGGAAGTGAGACCAATACATAGGAACCTCAAGGATATCATCTTCCAGCCCAGTTTTTGGATTCTTTGACCTTCCAATCAAGAGTACCTCAAAACCACCACCAATGTTTGATTTCCATTTTCCTGGAGTTGTAGGTTTCCACTTTTGTCTTCCCAAGATGCACCTCAAAGATCCATCAGAGTTTGGATTTTTCTTTAAGGCCTCTTGTATGCACCAGGAAGCTACTTTGGACTTCACTATTTGGGAGTATTGTCTGAGACCCCTCTTCTCTAGATTATATCCATTTAAAGTCTAAAATGTGTAACAAACACCTTATGCTGCTAATGGTGCTAGTGAGTATGTTCCTGATTCACCATGACGCCTGCAATGGTGCAGTGAAAATACAACAGGGGAGTTTGTTTCTCTACTGCATTGTACATGGGCTGCCTTCACCTGATCCTTCCATGTGAAAATAAAGTCTTTCCTTGTGTTGGTGTGTCTTGTTCTTACAGTTGAATGTAATCTCTCAATATGTTTTAAACTATGTTCATATGTAAGTAGAAGTATGTCAATATTTTTGTCACAGGAATGCTTCTGTAGTTGTTTCATAGAAACATTTTATTAACTGTTCTCTAAGCCATCAAGTGCTAACAAATGTTGGGTTTTTTATTTCCTGAGAGGATATATGAAAATATGCCATTATAATTATCAATTTTAAGGTAAACTTTATAATTTTCTTCATTTATTCATTATACATTATGAGTGAAGATTATGTGCATATGAGTTCAGGTATTTTTTCCTCCAGGAAATTTTCTTTTTTCTTTCTTTTTTCTTTTTATTTTTTTGTATTTTTGTTTTAGTTGCAATTTTTGTCATGTAGCTAATTTCTTAATCATTCTTAATACCCAAAAGTTAGATCATGTTTTTTCAGTATCCTCTTTCCAGTGCCTCACAGGATTGCACCAGTAGTCAAAGAGAAGGTTGTAATGAATTCAAATAAGAATGACCACAAACTGTAAAGGACTGTGGAGTATAATTGTAATACGATGTTCAAAAGGAATTCTTATAGCATTTTAGCTTGTGTTGGAAGATTTGACTACCACTCGAGGAAACAAGATTTTTTTCTGTATTGAATGTTGTGAGGAGGGAAACTATCCGTGGTAATCATAATCATTTTCTAGAAGGCAAAAAACAAAGGTGATAAAGCTAAACTTAAGAAGCCTCAGTAAGAAGACAGGAATACTGGTCTTTTTAATGCTTTTGAACTTTATCTTTTACCATTTTTAGAGCTATGGTTACATAGCTTATAATCCCCTTATAAATGTCTTGATCCATCATGGTCACCAATTATCTTATTTGCTGAAGTTGTGTGGCATTTTTCTCTTCAACAGGAAAAGACTTACCCTTGCAATGAATGCAGGCCAGGTCCTGGTCCTCTGGAAGAGCTTTTGCCTTTCCTACTTGTTTTCTAAACACTGATGCATTTCTCTCAGTGTATTAGACACTGTTTTTGTAAAGTTAAAATATGTAAAGTTAAATATGTAAAGTTACTTCTTATTATACTATGTAGTATTTTTAATATCCGTTTTATGACTCAGCTGGGGCCTGTAAGTTTAGATAAATTGTGAGAGAATGCAAACCTACCAAGGGAGAAAGACAGGACCATTATTTCTTTTTATTTGGCTGTGCTGTGCAGCTTGTGAGATCTTGGTTGCCTGATCAGGGATTGAACCCAGGCCCACGGCAGTGAGAGCACTAAGTCCTAACCACTGGACTGCCAGGGAATTCCCATGGACCACTATTTTAGTCAAGCATTTCTTTCTCAGATACTATAGTCTTGTTGCTGATTTTTCAATATTCCTCATTGCCATGCACTTTACCAAACTCAGCACACATAATCAAGGCGTTGTAGGATTTGGATAAAGTAACATTAGAAAAACAGGTTCAAGCAGTGCAGGTGCTTACATTTTTGTGAGAAAAGAAAGGCAATTAACAAATGGTAAAAGTTTTGGTGTATAAGATAGATGAATATTAAAAAATACCATGAGGGAATTCCCTGGAGGTCCAGTGGTTAGGGCTCTGTGCTTCTACTGCAGGGGCATGGGTTCGTTCCCTGGTTGGGGAAATCCCACATGCTGCAAGTCGAGGTCCCCCACCCCCCCAAAAAAACATTAGATCATAGAGATGCTGCGGTGTTAATAAATCTTTTCTGTGAGGGTAAGAGCCCCAGTGAATGATGATGTCAGTGATCACTTGAATTTGTGCCAGGTGGTACATCTTGAACACTGGTTGAGGAAAAACTTGGATGTGGAAGTAAATAGAGTGCAACAATAAATTCCTGCATTCTGGATTCACAGTCAAGATTACCCAAAAGTATAGACATGGTTCATCTTCATTTTTACAATTGTTATACATTTTGTATGTAGAATATATAGTCATGATCTTGGATATTGTTTTCTAGGGCTTGGGACTGCCTATTGATTTGGGCCATAGATGTTTGTGGTACCTATTTGTGTTTACTGTCATTTGAGAGGATTTTCATTTCCCTTTAAAATTTTTAAATGTTACAGTATTTGGCTTTTTCATTTTGCTGCATTAAACCATGGAGTTTCTCCCATTTGGGGAAATGGTTACATTCATCTACACAGTTCCAGCTCATTCTGAGTTTATTCTGTGAATAGAGTGTTACCTATGCAAACCTACTGTGATTTCTCAGTGGAAACACCAAAAAGAGTTGATGCTTAGAGGCTATCATCTGAGGAATAATTGAAGTGAGCTGTAGAGAGAGGCTATTACAGCTGACCGTTGAACGACATGAGTTTGAATTGTGCGGGTCCACTTATACGAGGATTTTTTCATTAAATATGTACTTCAATACTATACAATTGGTTGAATCCAAAGATGCAGAACCGCAGATGTGCTTTTGTATGATAGGAGAGTGTTAAGCTCCTGAACCTTGAATTTTATGTGTTCAGCTCTGTTTCACCACTGTGGGATCCTTAGGAAGAATTGCAGGACTGGGGAAGAAGAACATGGGCCACAACGGGCCTTTCTTGGAGCCCAACCTGCACTGAGAAAACACCCTCTAGGGCTGCACCTGTCTACATCTCATCACATAAATTAAGAATGGAGTGAGAGTGCTTTTAGAATCTGAATTTAAACCAGGATCTTTGGACAGATCTTTGGAAATTCTGCAGTTCTGAAACATAAAGGTGTATCCCAAGTGGAATCTGCCTAGGGGTATCCTCATTCATGAGCATCAGCATAATTTCTTTCCATTGCCATCTTTAGAGTATTTTGGCAATTTGTTTTTAACTGAAGCCTACTTGTCTCTGCTTACCTTGAACATCTTTAAAAATCTATGTATGCCCCATTCTGGAAAGTTTCTCTGAGACAACACCATGGGACTATGAGCCGAGAGGGAAACAGAAGCAGTCATAACATATTCATTGGCACAAGCCCATGTGCTCTAACAGGGCCCTGTTTTTACTATGTTCCCCACACTGTACATTTCATACTCATTTATTTTGACACTGAAAGTTTGTACCTCCTAATCTCCCACACCTATTTCGTTTCTCCCTTCCCTCTCCTCCCCTCTGGCAACCACCTGTTTGTTTTCTGTATCTATAACTCTTGCTATTTTGTTATGTTTCTTCATTTGTGTTTTTAGATTCCACCTATAAGTGAAATCATACAGTATTTCTCTTTGACTGATTTCACTTAGCATAATACTCTCTAGGTTGATCCATGTTGTTGCAAATGGCAAGTTTTTTTATGGCTTAATAATATCCCATTACACACACACACACACACACATCACAATTTCTTTATCCATCATCCATCAAGGGACACTTAGGTTGTTTCCATATCTTGGCTATTGTAAATAATGATGCAATGAGCATGGGCGTGCATATATCTCTTGAAGTTAGTTTTTTCATTTTCTTTGGATAAATTCTCAGAAGTTAAATGGCTGGGTCATATGGTATTTCTACTTTTTAATTTTTGAGAAACCTCCATACAGATCTCCATAGTGCCTGCACCAATTTACAGTCCCGCCAACAGTGCACAGGGTTTCCCATTTTTCCAACATCCTTGCCAACATTTTTACTTTTGGTCTTTTTGATAATAGCCGTTCTAACAGGTATGAAAAAGGTAATATCTCATCGTGGTATTGATTTGCTGTTCCCTGGTGATGAATGATGTAGAGCATCTTTTCATGTACCATTGGCCATATATATGTCTTCTTTGGGAAAATGTATCTTCTTCCCACTTTTTAATCGCTTTTTTTTGCTATTGAGTTGTGTGAGTTTTTATATATTTTGGATATTAGCCCCGTATCAGATATGTGATTTTCAAATATTTTCTCTCACTCAGTACATTGCTTTTCATGTTGTTTGATGGTTTCGTTTGCTGAGCAGGTTTTAATTTGATGTATCCCCACTTGTTTATTTTCCCTTTTGCTTTTGGTGTCAGATTAAAAAATTCAATGCCAAGACCTGTGTCAAGAAGTTTGCCATCTGTGTTTTCTTCTGGGAGTGTTCATGTCTTACGTTCAAGTCTTTGAACCATTTTGTTGATTTTTGTGTATGGTGTTAGCGTGGTCCAGTTTCATTCTTTTGCATATGGCTGTCCAAGTTTCCCAACACCATTAATTAGAGAGACTGTCCTTTCTCCATTGTATGTTTTTGGATCCTTTGTCATAAATTAATTGACCAGGTTTATGTGTGGGTTTATTTCTGGGCTCTCTGTTCTGTTCCATTGATCTATGTGTCTGTTTTTACCTGGATACCATATTGTAATTTTAATTAGTATAGCTTTAAAATTGGAATGAGATGCCACCTGCCGAGTTCTTCTTTCTCAGGATGGCTTTGGCTATTCTGGGTCTTTTATGGTTCCATGCAAGTTTCAGGATTGTTTGTTCTATTTTTGTGAAAAATGCCATTGGAATCTTGATAGGGATTGCACTGAATTTGTAGATTGCTTGGGTAGTGTAGACGTTTTAACAATGTTGATTCTTCCAGTCCATGAACACAGAATATCTTTCCATTTATTTGTGTCTTCAGTTTCTTTAATTAATTTCTTGTATTTTTGTCTTGTCTTCCATTTCTTGGTTAAATCTACTCTGAAGTATTTTATTATCTTTGATGCAATTGTAAATGGGATTGTTCTCTTAATTTCTCTGATAGTTCATTATTAGCATATAGAAACACAACAGATTTTGTGTTATTGATTTTGTATCCTGTAACTTTACTGAATTTATTTATTAGTTCTAACAATTTTTTGATGGAGTTTTTAGGGTTTTCTATATATAATATGTCATCTGCAAATGGTGACACTTTTACTTCTTCCTTTCCAATTTGAATGCCTTTTATTTCTATTTGTTGCCTAATTGCTCTAGCTAGGACTTCCAATACTGTGTGGAATAAAAGTGGCAAGTGTCTTGTTGCTGATCTTAAAGGAAAAGCTTTTGGCTTTTCACCATTGAGGGTGGTGTTAGCTGTGGGCTTCTTATAGATGGCCTTTATTATGTTGAGGTATGTTTCCTCTATTCTTTGTTGAGAGTTTTAATCATAAGTGGATGTTGAATTTTGTCAAATGCTTTTCCTATATCTGTTGAGGTGACGTGATTTCTACCCTTCATTTTGTTTATGTGGTGTATCATTTACTAATTTGCAGATGTTGAACCATCCTTACATCCCTGGAATTGGGATCCTTTTAATGTATTGTTGACTTTGGTTTGCTAATATTTTATTGAAATTTTCTGCATCTATGTTCATCAGTACATTGTCCCGTAAATTTTTTTCTTTTTTTTTTTTTACCACGCCACACGGCATACAGGATCTTAGTTCTCTGACCAGGGATTGAACCCACGCACCCTCTCCCCGTGCAGTGGAAGCGTGGAGTCTTTTTTTTTTCTTTTTTTGAGATTTTACATGATTTTCTTTAATATTTACATTTTTATATGTAACTTTTTGTGCTAAAAAACTCCGTACTGCTAGCCCTACTGCCGTTCCCCTGGTCTTGGAAACCACCCTCACCCTGCCTGTGCTGCTTGCTATAGCATCCCTACTGGCTTCCCACTGCTGCTCTTGCCCCCATGATCTGCTTGCTCTGCACACTACAGCTGGATGTGCTTTTTTTTTTAAAAAACATCTTTATTGGAGTATAATTGCTTTACAATGGTGTGTTAGTTTCTGCTTTATAGCAGAGTGAATCAGTTATACATATACATATGTTCCCATATCTCTTCCCTCTTGCATCTCCCTCCCTCCCACCCTCCCTATCGCACCCCTCCAGGCGGTCACAAAGCACCGAGCTGATCTCCCTGTGCTATGCGGCTGCTTCGCACTAGCTAGCTATTTTATGTTTGGTAGTGTATATATGTCCATGCCACTCTCTCGCTTTGTCCCAGTTTACCCTTCCCCCTCCCCATATCCTCAGGTCAATTCTCTAGTAGGTCTGTGTCTTTATTCCCGTCTTACCCCTAGGTTCTTCATGACCATTTTTTATTTTTTTTTTAGATTCCATATATAGGTGTTAGCATACGGTATTTGTTTTTCTGACTTACTTCACTCCGTATGACAGTCGCTAGGTCCATCCACCTCACTACAAATAACTCAATTTTGTTTCTTTTTATGGCTGAGTAATATTCCATTGTGTATATGTGCCACATCTTCTTTATCCATTCATCTGTTGATGGACACTTAGGTTGCTTCCATGTCCTGGCTATTGCAAATAGAGCTGCAATGAACATTTTGGTGCATGACTCTTTTTGAATTATGGTTTTCTTAGGGTATATGCCCAGTAGTGGGATTGCTGGGTCATATGGTAGTTCTATTTTTAGTTTTCTAAGGAACCTCCATACTGTTCTCCACAGTGGCTGTATCAATTTACATTCCCATCAACAGTGCAAGAGGGTTCCCTTTTCTGCACACTCTCTCCAGCATTTATTGTTTGTAGATTTTTTGATGATGGCCATTCTGACTGGTGTGAGATGATATCTCATTGTAGTTTTGAGTTGCATTTCTCTAATGATTAATGATGTTGAGCATTCTTTCATGTGTTTGTTGGCAGTCTGTATATCTTCTTTGGAGAAATGTCTATTTAGGTCTTCTGCCCATTTTTGGATTGGGTTGTTTGTTTTTTTGATATTGAGCTGCATGAGCTGCTTGTAAATTTTGGAGATTAATCCTTTGTCAGTTGCTTCATTTGCAAATGTTTTCTCCCATTCTGAGGGCTGTCTTTTGGTCTTGTTTATGGTTTCCTTTGCTTTGCAAAAGCTTTGAAGTTTCATTAGGTCCCATTTGTTTATTTTTGTTTTTATTTCCATTTCTCTAGGAGGTGGGTCAAAAAGGATCTTGCTGTGATTTATGTCATAGAGTGTTCTCTATGTTTTCCTCTAAGAGTTTTATAGTGTCTGACCTCACATTTAGGTCTTTAATCCGTTTTGAGTTTATTTTTGTGTATGGTGTTAGGGAGTGTTCTAATTTCATTTTTTTACATGTAGCTGGGAGATCAGCTCTTTTGTGACCACCTAGAGGTGTGGGATAGGGAGGGCGGGAGGGAGATGCAAGAGGGAGGGGATATGGGCATATGTGTATACATATAGCTGATTCACTTTGTTATACAGCAGAAACTAACACACCATTGTAAAGCAATTATACTCCAATAAAGATGTTAAAAAAAAAAACAACCTCCTGTTTGCTCTCCAAATGGAAGTAACAAGAGAAACAGGGTAAATAGGCAGGCTTTGTCTCCTGTGGACGCCTTAAGATAACAGTCATGGCAGGAACAGAGAGGGGCTAAACCTTGTTTGAGGAAAAGGTCAAGAGGTCATACATTTCCCATCCTTGGGGCAAGGGAAACATTGCACATGTGCAGAAAGGCTCCTTGGGGGTCAAAAAGGAGGCGGCACCACCCATAATACGTGATGCTAAGGCTGTCCCATAGGCCTCTGGGCTGAAATCCATCGTGGAAAAAAGGTGCGCACACATGTTAGGGAGGGTCCTAGGGCTGGTCAGGTGTGGAAAAAGAAACCAGATAATCGGCCAAAGGTAAAGACCCGGAAGAACTGCCCTATATGAATGACTTAACCACCTCTTTACTGCACCCCTCCGCCTCCTTAGAGAGAACCCCACACCCTTTCTCTCCAGGTGTGCATCTCTGCCTTGCTTCTATCTTAACGAACTGTTTCTCTGTGTGCTCTCCCACTTGTTGTGCTGTCTCTAATAATAAACTTTGCACCTGTTTTTACAGTTTTTGCCTCTGTGAGAAATGCATTTTTCACTGGGTGCAAGAGCCAGGGGGTATGGTGGCTAGGATTCCTGGTTTTCATCCAGGCTACCCAGGTTCCATTCCTGGACAGGGAATTAAGATCTTGCTTCACGCCACCACTCACTGCTGCCTCTCCGAGATCAGACCGAGAACATGGCAGACTAGTGTCTCAAAATAACCATCCTATTGGGGTCTGGATGTCAGTTTCTTTTATAGAATCAGAGAGGGAAGTAAAGTGAAAAGGCAGAATAGAGAGGGAGAGGCAGAGAGGAAGTAAAGTAAAAAGGGCAAACATCTGGGATGGCCAGCCTTGGGGAGGGGGCTGTGTTAATTTCTTCTTTCTTGAAGCCATTCACAGGTGGGTAGGGTTCCCTGAGGCAGGCCATCATGTGTGATTATAATAACAAAAGCAACGAAAAGCAAAGACTAAAGTCAAAGAAACAGATCCAACACATAGTCAAAATTGGCTGTTATGGTTTCAGTATCAGGGTAACACCGGCCTTGTAAAATGAGTTTTACAATGTTCCCTCCTCTTCTATTTTTTGCAAGAGTTGGAGAAGAATTGGCATTCATTCTTCTTTAAATGTTTGGTAGAATTCACTAGTGAAGCCGTCTGGTCCTGGACTTTTGTTCGTTGGGAGGTTTTGGTTACAGATTCAATCTTTTTACTAGTAATCAGTCTATTCAGATTTTCTGTTTCTTCATGATTCAGTCATATTAGGTTGTCTGTTTCTAGGAATTTATCCATTTCTTCTGGATTGTCCAATTAGTTTGTGTATAACTGTTTATAGTATGCTCTTTTTTTTTTTTTGCGGTACGCGGGCCTCTTACTGTTTTGGCGTTTCCCGTTGCGGAGCACAGGCTCCTGATGCGCAGGCTCAGCGGCCATGGCTCACGGGCCCAGCCGCTCCGCGGCATGTGGGATCCTCCCGGACCGGGCCACGAGCCCGTGTCCCCTGCATCGGCAGGCGGACTCTCAACCACTGCGCCACCAGGGGAGCCCAGGATGTGTTTTTTGACTTGGAGGGATAGACTTCACTCCCCGTCACGGGCAGGGTCTGAGGGAGTGGATGAGTCCAGCTCAGACTCAACCTCCTGTAGCGTTGCAGTCAGGCAGCTCTGAGCTTCATCTGCCCAGGGAACTGGGAGGGCGGCTTATTCGGAGGCTCCTTTCACTCATAACTAGGACGGGCCTAAGTCCCTGCTCCCAAGGGCGGCTGTTAGGCTCCCATGAGAGGAGGTTTGCCACGTGCTGAGAGCTAAGGGCTCAGGGTAGGGCTGTCTCCTTCCCCGCCTCGGGATCCTGCCCAGCCCCCCACTCCAGGCTCACTTTCTCATGACCGTCCATTATGTAGTCCAGCAGCAGCAGGTGACTGAGGAAGGTGTTGAGGAAAGGGACGACACTCTGCCATTGGGATAGGAATGGTGATGAGCCCCCCCTCTCAGGGACCATCTGAAGGTCCCCTGAAACCCCTCACTCTCAGCTTCCTATCCCACCCCCAGACCCCACACGGAGTAACCCAGGACTCTTAGCAGCCTCCTCCGAACCCCCTCCCTTCCCCTTCAGGAGCACCAAACTTCCTCCAGTCACCTCCCGGGGCTGGCATTTGGCAAATCCCAGGTTATGCGGTCCCTGGCCCATCCCTCCCCAAATCCCTCCTCCTGGTCACTTCCACTGCAGTCAATTCAGGTCCTGTGGTACCGGGGGCAGGTCTGCAGATGGAAAGCGCCCCTCTCCTGGTGGATGCCTCCAGCTGGGAGGGAGGAGCACCCTCTGCTCTGACCCCTGGGCCCCTACCCCGCAGGCAGTCTCACCTGCTGCTGCTGTGTCTCCTGAGCTCCCTGGAGGTCCACCTCCACAGTGGCCAACAAGGAGGTTGCCTCCTGCAGGGTCGAGGACAGTGTCATTGTGGCCAAACTACCCTCCCACATTTCCCCCCAGGGCTCCTGATCTCAACCCCTGGACATGTGGCCTGAGTGACCTGGTACCTCTGCTGCCCCAACCTCCAGTGAGCTCTGATTCTAGAACAATCCCAGCTCCAACACTCACTTGTGTGTGACCTTGGCTGTGTGACCTGGCCACCCTGAGCCTCTGTCCTCATCTGGACCGTGTGAGAACTCTGCCGGCGTCCCTGGGTCTCCTGAGCGCTCAGTGTCCTGTGACTGTCATCACTGCCCTCACCCGTCCAGGTGGAGCCATCACAAAGCTCCACACATTCTCTTCCTCCCTTGATCCTACTCATTGAACCTCCTTGTGCAGCCTAAGTACAGAATCATCTCTCTCCAGATCTCCCCGGTTTAGGGGACTGAGGCCCTCAGAGGTGAGTGACTTACAGAGGGGTCCACAGAGGAGAGGCCACTACCCCTCCCAGCCATAGGCCCTGTCCTGGATGCCTTCACCCCACCCCCGGCTCCACCACTGACCACAGTCCTAACCTCTGGACTAATGAGTGTCCAGGCTCCCAGCAAGGAGCTGAGCCATGGAGGAAAATTAACAGGGTATATTGGGGGGCCTGGTTGAGAGGCTCCTGACTGTCCTAGCCTCCTGTCCTCTGACCCTAGGCTGACCCGAGGCCATGCTAAAGCCTCACTTCCCTAAGAACCCCTCATGACATTCCCTTGCACAGAAATCCTTTTTCAGGTACTCAGAAAGGGGACCCTTGAGGTGCTCTGACTGACAGGGCAGTGGGCGATCAGAGCACTAACTTCCACCTTTTTTTTTTTTTTTTAAACACTACACTTTCAAGATTAAGGATTCCATTTACTTACAAATAGGAACCCTGAAACACCTACGACTCCAGACCTCCCGGCCAGAAGCAGGTAAATGCTTTTTTATTTATTTATTTTTGGCTGCGTTGGGTCTTCATTGCTGCCCGCGGGCTTTCTCTAGTTGCAGCGAGCGGGGGCTGCTCTTCCTTGCGGTGCGCGGGCTTTTCATTGCGGTGGCCTCTCTTGTTGTGGAGCACGGGCTCTAGGTGCGCGGGCTTCAATAGTTGTGGCGCGTGGGCTCAGTAGTTTTGGCTTGTGGGCTCTAGAGCGCAGTCTCAGTAGTTGTGGCACACGGGCTTAGTTGCTCCACGGCATGTGGGATCTTCCCAGACCAGGGCTCGAACCCGTGTCCCCTGTATTGGCAGGCGGATTCTTAACCACTGCACCACCAGGGAAGCCCATAACTTCCACCTTTTTTGTGGCAACTTTTGAAGTCCAGTCAGGAAGGATCCATTAGGAATCTATCAGTTCCTCAGATACTTCTCATCACCATCTGGGGCAACTATCATTGCTAAAAAGGCATCAGGCAAGAATCCCTATGGGATCGATTAGCAGTGACTCTGTAGGACAGAGTGGGGAGTTTCAGAAAGCACACATAATCTGTCTTAGGCTGGGCAGCGCCCCCCGCCCCCGTCCCCCTGGTCCCTGAGATTCTCGCTGTGTCCATCCCTGTTGCAGCCAGGGTCCCCTTCTTCTGCGAGGTACAGTGAAGACAGAAGGAGCAGCAGCGGCCTGGCTTAGTGAGGACAGTCTGGGCTAGTTTAGGAAGAAAGGACCCCCACCTGCACCGTCCACCCAACAGCCTGTAGGAAGATGAGTGCTGAGAGCTGAGGCAGCTGATGGACCAGCAAGGAATCCAGAGAACTACTAATTCTACCAGCTTCTCACCCTCCTGAAACAGTCCAGCCAACACTGCTACATCCCATGACCAAGGCCTCCTGCCCCAGACTGCCCCCACCTGCCTGTAGAGCTCACACATCCCTCTTCCTGTCAACCTGGACAAGACAGACTGAATTTCTCGGAGAACTTTTTGTGATAAGCTACCCACACCACATCCTGCCTGGTCCCCCCTCCTTCCAGATCTACAGCCTCCACGTCACCTCAATGATCGTCCTGTTCAGCAGTTTGTTTTTCCGGCATAACTTTTCAAATTGTTGGGAGCTCTTCCTGAGGGGATGGGAAAGAAGGAAGAAAACAGGGGAATAATGTGCAGGGATTTGAGAGCAAATCCTTTATGAGTACCTGGAAAATTAACAGGCCTCATGAGGGTATCCCTTGCGTTGTCTGGGCCCAGAGGTCTCTGTGGGACTGAGGAGGAGGCTGTCTCCTGGGGCCTTTGTTCCCTTCACTCCTGAGCAGATCTGTTTTGACCGGTGTTGGTTTCAGTTGGATGGAGAGTTCTGTCGCTGTCACTTGAAAATCTCCCATTGGTTCAAATCTCCCATTTGGTTCAATGCAGGATCTGACATTTAAAGATCCTAATTTTTTAAGCAGAACCACAGGCCTCAGGTCCTAGAGAGACTCAAGAGTCCCAGCAACCAGGTGGCTTCCTGTCCCCAGGGTCCACTGTCTCCCAGGAGCTCCCAGCTGACGGAGGGGACACAGCCAGCAACATGGTGGGTAGTGTCTTGTCTACTCTGGTGCTCAGATGGAAAGCAACCTACTCACCTGGAAACCTGTCCCCATGTCTTTCTGAGGTGCTTTAATGGAGGCCTCTGCAGAGCCAAAATGATGGCTTGTAGAGAGGAGTAATTCCTCAGGCCTCTGCACACTTGGGGAAGGAAGGGAATGGTCAGTGAGGAGAGAGCTGGAACCCCGCTCCTCTGGCTTCTGTCCCCGAGAAAGATGCCCAGTGGCCCTGGGGAGGGTGCACCTGGGACCCGAGGGTTTTAGCTCAACCCAAGGAGGAAGTGAGCAGCCCATCACTGGGATCTGAATGTCAAGGTCAGTGTGCCCCTGGCAGGAGGGGCCTAGGGACTGTGTAGGAACTCAGACCCCAGACTTCAATCCTGAGAGCTGAGAAAGGAGAACGGGCAGTGCCCATGGCTCCAGAGAGTGCTCCCTGGGCCCTCCTACAGCATACCTTGGCCACCTGGATCCAGAATTCCACCACCTCGGCCCTGTTCTGGGCTGTCATAATTGGGTTCCCGAGGTAGGTGGTGGTGATAAAATTGACCACCTTTTGGAAGTGGGTGACGGTGTTGTGGACAGTGGGCACCAGGTGCTCATGGCCCCTTTTGGTCCCCTGGGACCAGATGGAGCCCAGGCAGTGATGGGGCACCACCTTCTTGAACAGCTCCTGGGGAGGATGAAGAGTGTCACTCAGCCTCCACACCACAGCTAGCATCTGCAGTTCCTCACGGTTCTACACCGGGGTCTCTGGTCAGAGCTGGAGCTCAGGAAGCTGAGGATGTGACCTGAAGCTTCTTGGAGTCCCTGGGTTTGTTTATGTCCAGTGAAGATGCCCAGCACAGGATGACACAGGACACAGTACTGGGGAGGGGGGAGTGGCATTTGCATCCAGCCCAGCTTCACTTCTTCCAAGCACCAGAAACATGACTCACACCTGCCCATCTCAAGGGGCATCTTCCACTCATTCTGATCACCCCTTGGGTCTGACTCCCCATTCAGATGCACGTTCTCCCATGGCTGCTACAACCAGGGTCTTTGTCTCCCATAAGACAAGTACACACCAGGTGCCTAATGAATGCTGAGGCTGTTGAGGCCTCCTGGGCAAATGGATGATTGATCCCAGGACCTGGAAGCACTTCAGTGAGCTCACCTCCCACCCTTAAAGGACCAGCCCCACCCAACGTACTATCCGTTCTTCCTCATTAATCTGCAAAGCCACCCTGTGCAGCAGGCTCTCTCAGTGTCCACCTCTACTGTCCACATTGGACAACGAAGATTTGGGGATTAAGAAAGTTGCTCAGGGGCTTCCCTGGTGGCGCAGTGGTTGAGAGTCCGCCTGCCAATGCAGGGGACATGGGTTCGTGCCCCGGTCCGGGAGGATCCCACGTGCCGTGGAGCGGCTGGGCCCGTGAGCCATGGCCGCTGGGCCTGCGCGTGCGGAGCCTGTGCTCCGCAACGGGAGAGGCCACAGCAGTGAGAGGCCCGCGTATCACAAAAAAAAAAAAAAAAGAAAGTTGCTCAGGTCACGCAGTGGGAAGTGGGGGGAATAGGGCTTTGGACCAAGATCATCAGGTTCTTGATCAGGAAAGGGCAGGTGTGGGGCAGCTGATGAGAAAGCTGGGTCCACCCAGCCTTCCTTGAGAGCCAGCTGCTCACCGCACCCATCAAAGTCAACTGTTCAGCCACCAGCCGGGGAGGGAATATTCTAGAATATTAGGCCTCTAACATTGGGTACCTTGTGCTATCTTATTAAGCCCTGAAAAGGGGATGTGAAAAGGAAGGAAATCAGAAAACATAAAAATTCTCATCTCCCACTTTGAAGGAAACAGTGAAGTGGGTGGAAAGAGACAAAATAATTATGGACAGTTGTGGGGAAGTCGGGGTGCAGGGGAAAGGACAGGACAGGTGATGCAGAGAGCCTTGGTTCATCCATCCACAGATCCCCTTGGCATCATTCATCATAATAATCAAGCAGAAAATGAATAAATAGAAAGGCACTTCCTGCTGGAAAATAACATCCCACTCTATGGGAGAAATATAAAAAAGGGGAAGAAAACACCAATAACCAGTCTCCTTCTTTGTATACACTGGGTTTATTCTCAGAAAGCTGCTGGGATCAGCCAAAGTGCAGACAAAGGAAAATGCAGGAACAGGAAGATGAAAATCAAAGGGAATATCTTAGAAGTATCTGCAAAGCCCTAAGTCTGTGAGGTGTGGATGGAGCAGAGGTGGAACCTGCAGCCTCAAGCAGGCATATATATATACATATATCTGTACATATACATACATACACATTCATGTGCATGTAATTGTATGTGTATATATAAACACGCACACACATTTATATGTGTGTGTATATGTGTGTGTGTGTGTGTGTGTGTTATTCTATGGATGGGACAAGCAACTGTAATGTCTCCAGACTCCGTTCAGCAAAGTCTCTTCCTCTCCCCCCAGTATCCGTACCTCTTTCTGCCCCCGCTACATAACCTTAGCACAAGCATCCAAATCAGAACATAGATATGTAAAACTTTGAGTTCACACCAATTTCTCCAGTCCAACCTCACAGAGTTCTTTTTAAGCTTCTCACTTTCCATATTTGTAACTCCGTCCTATGACAGAGAGAAACCTGCTCTCACCATCCTCCGTGTATTTCCTTATTTTTCCCAATACCCCTGTGGATAACAGATCTCCCTGCCATGCTGGTTGTCCCCTCTGCCCCACCCCTGTGGCTGCCTGCTGCTTGGTCCAGCTGTGCCCATCCCAGTCCCCGTTAGCCTCCACGGTGCTGGCTGCTGCCTCTTCAGGCCTTGGCCCTGACCATGCCAGTTGCTGGGAAGGGAAAGTTAATTAATTTATTTTTGAACAGTGTGATGTAGAGATATAGCTTTTTTTTTTTTTTTAATGGATAACCAATTGTCCCAACACCTATTCTCAATTACTTGAAATTCTATCCACAATTTTGTGTCAGTAGCTGATGGATCTTTTCTCTTCTGTTAATCTTTTTTTTCTGTTTTCTTTATCATCCTTTAATGACTGTGATTGTATATTTTGATACCTGGTAGTTAGAGGCCCCTCAGTATGCTTAAAAAATGTCTAGCTCTTCTTTTTTTTTTTTTTTAGCTCTTCTTAAGTATGTATTCTTCCAGATGAGTTTTAGCATTAGCATATCAATTTTGTTAAAAATCCTATTGTAATTTTGATTGGAATTACATTGAATTTGTAAACTATTTGGGTAAAATGGCACCTTTACCAGATCAAGTCTTCCCATTAGGGAATGTGGTATGCCTTTTTGTTTACGCAGTTTTTAAAATTTCCTTCAGTGAATATTTATAGTTTTTTGTGTGTGTGTATTGCACATAGAGTTTGTTCTGAGGTTTAAAAAATTTTTTCTGTGGCTGTTATTAATGAGATCAAAAGATCTTCTTTCTACGTATTTTACACATTATTAAGATTATGCTGCGTATACAATTCTGTATCCTGTTTTTTTAACTTCATGTGTCATACACATTTCTTCACTAATAGTTTTTATGATTTCATAATTGCCCATCAAATTTTCATGTCATAATTTATTTAACCATTAACATACACTTGACTTCTTTGTATTTCTCAGTGTCATATAAAATCATCTTCAAAATTTCAAAAATTTATTGTGTGCCTTATAGAGCTATTTACATAAAGTTGAGTGCTGCATAATTCAGAGAATGTCTGTATAGTGAATATAATTTAATTTTCTTGACTGCTCAAGGTTAATATAGAATCAGATTTTAATATTTCTTCCACAAGGCCTATAGAGGTGTAAGACTCTTTCCCCCTAGTCTAAAGACACTAAATTGCAGTGCTTTTTGATCATTAAGTCAATTTTTATGCCTTTTTTTATCTCTGTCCTGCTTATAGACTTCCAGTCTTCTTACTGCTATCTGCATGCCCACATGGGATAGTTTCTCCTCCCACTTCTGGTTTACCGATTTTAATTTTTTATGAGTTTGGAAACCGGACTGCCAGGTCCTTTAAAATTGAATCCAAGTAAACATTAATAACCTATGAGAAAGGGCTTTGATGAATCTCTAGGAGTAATGGGCTTGATCTTTAGGGCATGGACTTTGGTGATCTCTGTTTTATTTCTGAAGAGGGCTTTTTCCATCTCTTTTATTTCCTTGGTTCTTTGCTGTACTTTAGATAGATGAGATTCTCAGATAGCCAAATTACACCTGAATGAAGTTTCATTACAATTATTAGGTTGGCAACGTAACATGAAAATGCCCCGCTCCCTTTCTTCTGCTGAATTCTGACTCTCGACTTCCTTTTTTGTTCCTTTCACACTGCGCATCAGGCTTGGTTCACTCAACCTAGAGAAACTGTGACATGGGCTTCAGATGTGTGGGATAAAGTCCAATTGAAACCTTTATTTCCCCTCACTTTTCTTCCTCTCACCTCTTTTTTTTTTATAATTGAAAACTCTTTATATTTCACATCAACAAAGCTATAATTCAATTATATTAAAAAAATTCATCTCTTGTCTGAAGCCATTTTGGATTCAAAGAAATTAGGGGTATTCCATTATATGAAAGAAAATAAAGACAGTTTACACAACTCTACTGTATTCTTCCCTTTACTCATTGCTACTTGATAAGGGCTATGGTACCAAACCATATGACTGTGTGGTCATTCTCTGTAAAGGCCAATCATGCTCCCTTTGCTGCCAATGGCTCCTCCTAATATTTAACTCCCTTGTAAGTACTTAGGTGCTTTGAGTAATGGGATCTGCAGGTTCAATAAAACCCATACAACACTGGAGAATAGACTCAAACTTCTTATTAGTGGTGGGTCAGTGGTGTCATGTTTGTATTTGGGTACAGTAAATACCCTTGATGATGACAGAATTGTAATTTCTTTAGTATACTGTCTTTGAAAAAAATGCGTCAACAATGAGTGCAAAATAGGTGCTCATCAATGTTTGTGGTTTCAACTTTAGATCAACTTAGAGTTTCTCTTACAGTGCCATTCCTTAGTCATCTTTTAATACATGGAATTGTGACATACTTGCATTTGCTGGTGAATGAACGTTTTAAGCTCTTACACAGTGGCACAGCCTACCAGTCAAGAGTTTATTTTTGGCAGCATCTTCATTTACGGGTATTTGTTTATATGATTGTTTGAACATTTCATTACATTTTTATTACCATTTATAAATATGAATAGAAAATGGAAATGCTGATACTAGTAATAAGAAACATAGTTTTCTTAAACTTAATACAACTGAGCAAAGATGGAGTCATTAACTATATACAAAGCAATGACTCTAATTAGGACAAAATCAGAAAATATAATACAAGCTGGAAGTACTTTTTCAAAGATCAGATCTTAAAGGTGAGTTGCAATTAGGAATTGAATAGTGATTTTCAGCTCTCTCGGGGAAAAATGCTCTTGTAATATACTGTGCATTTAAATTTTTTCATAATCAACTTTTGTATATGTGTTCAGGAGTATATGAATAAACTAGAAGGGAATGGGTTGGAAATAAACTAGGGTTCCACCTGTAGAAAGTTCCAAATGGAACTTAATTTTCCCCCCTTTCTCAGTCGAAATGTCTTTTACAGAATTTACATTGTCAATACCAAGTACCTTCAAACTCTGTAGAGAACTGAGGAAGAGGTCTGTGCCTAAAAGTGTCTGTGCCAGACAAACAGATGTGCTTTTTGCCTGTTGCTTTTGCCCACTAAAGAGGTCTGCTGCTAAAACTGAACAATTACGGTGGTTTCTTAATTTTCAGGAAGAATGGATTTAAAGGTTTGCATTTTGTGAATTGTTCCTAAATGTTTGATACTTTCTATCTTGTGAAGAGTTGCCAACAAATTTTAGAGGAAAAAAGCAAAATCAACTATACTTCAATAAAATTTTAAAAAAAGGGAAAAGGCAGACATATTATTTCTTAAAATACATTTTTTAATATGTGGGAGATCTGCATAAACAAAATATAGCCAAATTTAGTGTTAGTAAATTTGTGTGAAGTCCATGTGGAAGAAATAAATCCATCAACATTTCATAGGGTTCCACAATGACTACCCTAATTTCTAAGTCCTGCCACCTGAGCTAGTTTGAAAACCAACACTTGACACTTCTGACTGCCTTTTGTTATTTTGGGGGAAAGGAATGTTATTAGTTCAGTGGTACAAAGTAATATTTAAAATAAATTAAAAAGACAAGAGGAGTAGAGTAAATGTGAGTGTAAGAAAGATAATGTAACAATGGCTACTGTTTCCCAAGCACTTATTATTTAGCAGGGTTAGTGCTAAGTATTTTGCAAACATAATTTGATTTGATCCTTACAACCAGCCTGTGAGGTAACATCACCCATATTAGCTAGATGAAAAAAAGAAGGCTCAGAGACTTGCTCAAGTTCACATAGCTGGTAATTGGCGAGTGACACTGAGATTCAAACCCAAGTTTCCAGATTCCAATCATGGTCATGTTGTAATGCCTCTTTGTGTGTATAAAATTTTAAAAAAACATTTTAGAATTGATATGCAGTAAAGCACACAAATCTTTTTGCACATATGTTAACCTTTGTAATCATTAACCAAATCAAGATACTGACCATTTCCAGTAACCCAGAAGGCTCCCTCCTGTCCCCTCTCAAGTCAGTTCCCCCAAAGTAATCACTACTCTGCCTCCATCACCATAGACAGATCCGTTTTAGAGTAATCTAAGTTTTTGGAGTTATCACCAGAAAGTTCCACCTACCAATCCTTCACCCTGCCATTTTAGCCATAGTATTCAAAGCTGCTCTAGTTCTAACTTTTCAAGCACTCACTGTAGAGACTAGCTTTTGGAAATGGTTTCATATTCAATCTCCTGTATTATTCTGAAATTCATACTAACTTTGGGGGGGGAAAATAAAAGAAAGTCCTGAAGTAGATTCAAAGGACTTACCAAACCAACCTCTCCTAGAAACACCAGGGAACAGGTTGCTTGACTGAAGTAATTTGGGTTATCTATTTCCAGTCACTTCTCATTAGGCTTCTCATTAGGGACCGGATGAACACAAAAGGTCGTCTCAGTTGATGGAAGGAAAGACAAACCAGGAAGAGTATGTGACAGTGATTGCTTTGCGTCATCTTACAGCCCATGAGGAAAACGTATGTCCAGATATCTTTCACAGTTGGCTTCCTCTTGTGTGATGCGAGGGAAAGAAGAGTCAAAGGGAAGAGGATCTATGTGGAGGCAAATGGGAGAAATAGGACCTTCAAGGAGGCTTTAATATGGGGGCTTTCTGTGCCTTGCTGACTAGCTCTCAAAACCGCATTCCTGGGCTTCCCTGGTGGCGCAGTGGTTGAGAGTCCGCCTGCCGATGCAGGGGACACGGGTTCGTGCCCCGGTCCGGGAAGATCCCACATGCCGCGGAGCGGCTGGGCCCGTGAGCCATGGCCGCTGGGCCTGCGCGTCCGGAGCGAGAGGCCCGCGTACCGGAAAACAAAACAAAACAAAAAACCCCCGCATTACTTCTTGTCCGACCTGGCAGTGACAGAAGGAGTGTCACAGCTTCACCACAGGCTCTCGGGCTGGCGTTGGTGAATTTCAGCGGTGATTCTAGACAACACAGTCGGCCTTCTCTCTCTTCCCTCCCCACCCCACCCCCCAGGGCTGCTTTTTGCACCTCATCCCCGATTCCCACCTCAGCCAATTGTGGCGTTTCAAACAGTCTACAGATTACAGCTCAGCATCAAGGAAAGAATAACTGACATTTATAAGGACCAATGACTCACCTGTGCGTCTGAGGTGACTGAGGTGGGGGAGGGGGGCATCTAAAGGAACGTTCCGGCCCTCAAAGCAGGAGGACTGGCTCAGAAATGGGCGCACGTGACAACAGCATCACCCAGCGCGACCTCACCCCTGGGGGCAGAGCTGAACTATCTAGGGCCTGGAGATCTATTGAATTCCCCTTCCTCTTCCTCACAAAATACCAAGGACCCCACCAGTCAGAGGCCCCTGAGGAAAAGAGGAATGCCCAAACCTCACAGGGCGGCAGAGCCAGGGTTCACCATCTCCGCGCAGAGAACGGTTTGGTCTCCGTTCTCTCTCGAAGCTGCTCATCACCCATAAACTGTGGAGAGGGCAGGGTTGCCCGTTCTTTGGAGGGTGCAACAGCCCCGTCGCGAAGGCGGCGCCACCGGGAGGCCGGGAACTGCGGGTTCCCAGGTGCCGCTCAATTGGGCTCTGGCAACGCGGGCCAGTGATACCCAACACCCCCGCTGGGGAAGCTGGGAGCTCTCTGAGCGCAGGGCAGGGGTCGCCCTTACGGCCTCCGGCATCGCCCTCACGGCCTCCGGCATCGCCCTCCGCGCATGCTCCGCGAGGCCCCGTCCCCGGCTGCGTTCGCATCCCAGCTGAGCGCTCACTTCAGAGCTGAGAGCTGACGCCGAGCTGAGGCGGAGAGCCGGCGTCTGTGAGGCGGCCGCTGACAGGAGAGGGCCGCAGCGCTTTGCCGGGCGCAGTTTCACCTCAGGCAGCGAAGCGCGGCGAGGTGCTCGGGGAATCGCGGGCGGCGCCAGCCTCACGGGAGACCCCGGGACCTGGGGCTTGACCCCCACGTGCCAAGAGCAACTCGGAGCGGCAGGTAAGAGACTGGCGAGCCGGGCGGGAAAGGTGGTTTCGGGAAGGGCGGGCGTTCGTCTCCAGCGCCTGAGCTCCAGGGAGAGGGACGGGGCGAGCGGGAGACGGCGAAGTGGGCAGCCAACGGAGCCCATGGCGATTCGGCTACTGATTTGTGTCCTGAAATTTTCTTTTATGAAGGATTTGATAAGAGCTGAGAGAAAGAGTACTTGAATAACCGTAAACTTAGTGAAAAACTTTTAGGACAAAAATTCTGTTGGGCAGACTCCTAGTACGCATTTCTTTCTGTACTATTCTCCTTTAACCATCACAGAGATGACAAAAATTAAATTTTTATCTCCTCGGTGAAATAGCAAACCACAGCTTTTCTAGAGAGAATGAGACCTTTGACAATTTTTAAAAATTCGATTATGTAAATATTTTCAAATTTTACACACATTTCTTACTTTTGTGAGTAACTGCAACTTTCTGAGTGTGAGAACTTTATCGCTCCCCCCCCACCCGGCGCCATGCTCCATGTTGATAGCTTTTTGTAAGTTTTCATTTTAAATTATTTCATATGTGGCGATCGGTCAAGGTGGTTGGTTTTCCTTTGTGATTTAGTAAAAAGGATTTGTCTATTTACGGTGTAAAATATAAAATAACACACTAGGAAAAAATTTGCCCCTCTTTCTTTAGTGAAGATGACAAGCTGACTATTCAGAATGCCATTTTTTCCCCAAGCTTCAATGATTTCTGTAATATTTTGCCTTTTTCAGCTAATCTGTGTATGTATGATGGGTACAATTATTCCTTAAATATTTTCCTTTAAATGGACTTGACTCATTTTCTCTTTGTTTTATCCTTGGTTGTCCTCATATCCATGAACCGATAATTTTGTGCTAGTTGTAAATGAAAAACTAGTTCTTCCTGAAGATGTCTTGCTTAATGCACTTGGGAAAGACCACGTCTATGTAACTTTGGTTCCAGATTGATTGCTTTGTATTTTCAGGTAAATGAACTTCATAATGATTCTTCTTCTTGCTTTTGATAATTTTATTCTATTTTCGTTTTTGGATGTATTAATTGTAGCTATTTATTGGTTCTCAACAGATGTTAATTGACATCACTTTTATTAGATAACTGGTGTTTCCTCCCCCCACCACCATCCTACCTTTGTTAAAAGAAAAAATTACAAAAGGAATACTCTGCTTGCAATCACTAAACAAACCAGGAGTGAATAAAGAAAAAGTTAATATATTCCTCCCCTCTCAGGTCTCTCCCTTCTCCTCTGTACTCCTTGGGGTAGCCAACATTAACCAACACTTTGAGTATTTTTCGACATCTTTCTCTTTGCTCAAAAATATATAAGCATATATACAAACATATATAGACTTTTTGTAACTTGGTGTATTCATTTAAGAGTATATCATGGCTATCTCTTTGGGTTAGTCAATGGACCTCTCAAAATTAAGAAAAAGCTGAGTAACATTCCATAGTATACTACACCATAATTTATTCTGTTGTTCTCCATCTGATGGATGTTGTTTGTTTTCTTTTTTTTTGCTATTGTAAACATTAGCCCACTCTAACACATGATTAGAGAAGTAAACATTCAGAATAAAATATTAGCAAAATAAATCCAGCTGTGTATTTAAAAGACATACATCATGATCCAGTAGAGTTTATTCCATAACGGCAAGGACAGTTAAATATTAACATGATTTATTGTATTAACATATTTCAGGGTAAAAACTATATGATTATCTCTCTTTTATGGTAAGTGGGGGGTGGGGGATGGAATTTATATTGTATTTCTATAAATTGCATAGGGAGATACCTGCCCAGGCGGGCAGTAGTCCAAGTTTTGTACCATTTTTGATCCTCAAAGTTGATAGACAAAAGCTTTTTTCCTGGAGTCTTTGGGGGAACTTTTTGGGACCTTGGCCTTTGCTTTGACCTTGGCCTCACTCATGGTCTGTGATTGCCAAAGTGTAGTACTCTTGACTATATGGGAAAAGAAAAACAACATACTTCCAGAGACTGGGGTGGATGATATGGGTGAGACTGTCTAATTTAGGGCTGGCACTTTTTAACATCTTGTATTTGACTACTTTGGGCTTAATGAGCACCTTGTTGGCCTCTGTACAGATTAATTTTCATTGTCTTGGAAACATTGGCCTGAATCTTTTGAGGCCTTTCTTGTTGTGCTTGTTGACCAAATATGCATTCCCACCTCAGTCCTCCATGCATCTGGGAGTCGGGACTGAGGATTGAGGCAGACCCGTGAGCACATTTCTCCCACGTCTCCTGTCCTGGGCCTGATGGTGGGTGTCAGGAGTGGTGGATGTGGAGGGGGCCAGGTAGATCAAGATGGGACTGTGGTGGGGATGGTTATTTCAGGGAATGCTCAACCCATCCTCCCCTTTGATTCTCAAGGGACCTGGGACCCCATATACAGTTCTCTTTCCTCCTGTTCTGAAGCAGAAGCTTCCAGACCTCAGCCCTCCCAGGGAAATCAAAAGATTGTGTGAGATCCAAGGTTCTGCCAGTCACTCCCTACACACAGCCCCTATACTCTCCCCATCTGTTTTGTGGGGACAGGAGGCCCTTCTTCTGGGCCCAGACACCACTCAGGTTTTTAGTTGGTCCTGTGGTTCATCATCCCAGTTAGAATATGGGAGGGTGCTTGCAGATCTAGATGAGGGCATCACATGTGATGTATAGTGGGCAGGACCTGCAAATGATGTCTAGTATGACTGTGACTCTTCTGCTATATTGAGGCCTAGGTATTGTGTTTGCTTCATTCACTGAGTTTGTTAAGTGTCTCAGAAAGTGCCTGCATGTAGTAGATGCTTAATATATACTGTGGAATGAATGAACTTCAACCAGAACCATGCCAGGTATCTGAGTAGGCCTGGGGCCTCTCATCCTGCCCACAGAGATCCCTACTCTGGCCTCACCAAGGACAAGGACCAGCAAGATGGAATCTCAAACCTTTGCATTGGAATAGCAGGTTGCTTTCCATGTGCTTTTCTAAACTCAGGAAGGCCACAGACCAGTGGGGTGTGGCAGATGGCCTTTCATGGGGGAGGGGAGGATAATAACGAGGAACAACCCCGGCATGTCAAGCAGCCCTTTCTGCACCAGACAGGCACCTGCCATAGGTGATCCAGTAGTCCCTACAAGGAGGACTCTATGAGGTTTATCCTCTACCACCCCACTTTGAGGAGCAAACTGAGGCTCAGAGAGATTTGGTCACATTCTCAAACACACAGCTAGCAGTGGGCAAGTCACCACTGTGCTGAGGAGGGGGCCACACTCACCTAGTGAACCACTGGTCCAGTACCTGTTGGGCGGTGTTGGAAGTGGGGTAGGTGGACAGCAATGTGGCCACGTAGGAGACATTTCTCCCTGGTAGGTACCATGGATTTCACAGGCTTCTACACTGTATCTTCCTGGAGGGTACCCATCCTGCAGGCCTCATTTAGTTTAAGAGTTGATTCATCTTTGCCTGCAACAACAGGGGACAGTCAGTGGCATCACCATGAACTACCAGGAGGATGGAGGTCTGTAGCTCACCCAAAAACTCCCAGCCCTCTCAGGCACATGTGCAAGAGGAGGGACAGGAGCGCCGGCAGTGAAAAACGCTTTGGCCTTTGAAAGTACATTTTGAGTCTGGTTGAGGGGGAAAGTTATACAATTGTTACCTTCTAGGCAGTTTGTTAGCTGAGGAACAACAGACCTCCCTGTATTAATAGTCTGTATTCCTTCCCCTGGGGAAGCCGGGAGCAGGATCTACGTACAACCCCAGCTCTCCTGATCTGGTGCTTGTTGCTCACAGGGCTGAGCAGGAGCTGCCAATGGCAGGCAGCAAGGCTGCTTCCTTCTCCTTCTGGAGCCCCACCTCCCCGAGAGCAGGTTGAGGGGGAGCAGCAGCCCCAGCAGGAGGGAGGGGATGGTGTGAACAGGCAGTGCCCTCCTACCTTCAAGTCTTGAGGCGCGATGTAGCTGTAAGGGCAAGACGTGTGTCCCTTCCCTCTGCCCAGCCTCGCTGCCACCGCGCCAGGAGAGGAACTGCGGAGCCCACACTTGCAAACTCCCCTAGAAGTCTCAGGGTGCAGTGCCCCCCTCCCCAAAATTCCCCACGGCCTCCACCTCTCGCAGGTGGTCTCAGTCCCTGTCCGGAGACCTGTGCCAATGACCCTAGTGGCGGTTCCGCTTTCTCCCTCGGCGGTGTGATCTTGCGTCTGCAGTGTGGTGGGAAAGCATGCGGAGAAAATGACCCGCCTAAGTTATTAGGAAGTTCCCACAGCCGACCCGACGGGCCCCACATCGGAATCTCCTACATCTTCTCCAATGATGATGAGGCCGTGGAGCCGCAGCCGCTGCCCGCGCCGTGGACCTCTGACCCGCAGCTGCGCGAGGTGGGGTGCTCTGAGTTCTACCGCCACGACTGCATCTACCAGAAAAGCTTTGCGCGGGCTCCGTGGCGCTGAGCACCTACACGCCCAAGAACCTGCTCAAAAATGCCGACCTGGCAACCTGGGGGAGTTCGTGTGGCAGGCGCAGTACCCGCAACTGGACTGTATAATACATGGGCTATTTCCAGGTGCATTTGCATCGGCTGGAGGTGAGCAACAGCCTCCCACCCGACGCGAGCCGTGTGGTGAACCGTCTACGGCTACGAGCCGCGGAGCCCCAGCGCCACGGTGCGCAGCGCGAGCTGAGCAGATGCCACTCCGAGAGCTTCACCCGATTGATGCCGCCTAGGCCAGCGCGGGTTCAAGATCGGCGACGAGCCGCGCTTCGGCCAACAGCCCTATGGGGTGCAGATCCAGCTCTTTGCCCAGCGCAGCCAGGAGCTCGAGTTCCAGAGCCTGGAGGACCCGATTATGGAGAAGCGGCACAACGACCACTTCGGACGTGCAGCGGCGCTGCGGGAGCTCGCCAAGCACCTGCACCCCGCGGAGCTGGAGGAGGGCGAACGCAACGCCACGCAGACTGCGCCAGGCCGGGAGGAGGAGGACCGAAAGGCGGTGGTGCGCTGATGCGCCAGCTGAGTGCGGAGCTGTGAGGCGAAGCTGTTTGCAGCACCTGCTGCCCCCTCCCTTCCTTCACTCCCTCCTCCACCACCTTGTGGTCCCTGTCTGGGCTCCTGGGCCACTTAGAAAACGGAGAGTTGGCGAAATGCGCAGGCTTTGGCTTGAGCTTGTTATCTTGGACGGAGGAGGAAGAGGGAGCAGGTAGGAGCCCTTTGGCAGGGGGAGATTCCTGTCCGCCCGCTCAGTCTTTCGTCCTTTCTGAAGTGGGGTAAACTGTTGACTTGCCTGACAATTAATCCCTGCTAGACCTGGATCCAAAAATCGACGCTTCTAATGCGCGCGGGGGTGGAGAAAAGTCGGAGTACCGTCGCCTGCCATTGCCTCCTACCCGCTTCGCCTCCCACCCTGGGCTTGGAGGATGCCCTGTACTAAGGCCAGAGCCGGTTTGTGGTGGCGTTAACCCCGCGGAGCTGTCTGTGGGATCCGGGAGTAGGGGGTGATTTATTTTATGGGATTCCTAGCGTGCAAATCTGGTGAAATCAGGACCAGGTCTGGGAGCAGCAGGCTAAAACCTAGCAGCCTTCTATGATGTGTAACAAATAGTTGAGTAAATTTGGGCTACAAAACAGAGATTTTGCTACCTCCCTCCTCCCCATCCCCAAGCAATTCATCTTCTGGAGCTGGCTTCTAGCTGAGTCTCCTGCTCCAGCTGTCACTTCCCAGGTTACAGGTAAATCACAGGCCAGCTAGGAGAAGGACCAATTTTGGTTCTGTTTTGCTGCCTTTGTTTCTCGACTGCTATTGTAGGCGCTTACAACTGCTTTATTTGTTATCGAAGGAGGGAATAGCCCTTTGTGTCTCTGATCTAATTAAACCTGTTTGGCTGCTCATCCACCAGGTCACACGTTGGCTGGTGTCACCCCATAAAGTATCCACTACAGAAGCAGCCAAACAGGGTCAAATATATATATTTCACTGTCATCATTGACTGTTAATGATGTACCACACTCAGCCCTGGTCTGGGACTTTGAAGAAATATCAGTCTCCTTTTGGAAATGTAGATCTAGTTCCTGTGTTTAATAATCTTGAAAGTTTAGTAATAAGCTCTGTGTTTATATTCTCCTGGTTGTGGAGAAACGGAGCAAGATAAATGTGGGTAAAGACATGTAACAGAGAGCCTGCAATACCTAACAGATTTGGATTTTCTTTTATGCTTAACACAGTAGCGAAAGTTGAAAGAAATGACCAATGTGCAGGCAGCAGTAAGGAAGAATAGAGCAGCACTGTCTAGCAGCTCTGGGAGCTGGGGAAGCCAGCTCTCTTTTTCACTCCCTCATCTCTGTCTCCCTCCTTTGCCCTCAAATGGAAAGTGAACGTCAGATCACACTGAGGCATAGCAGTGACCAGCTGTTGTTACAAACGTCTTTGTGAGAAATCTGAATTTGAGGGAAGAACGCCTGTGAAATCCATACCAAGAGTAGCATTCTCCATCTAGAGAAGAGATTTTTGATAATAGGGCTTGAAAATGAACTAGAAGAGGAAATAGATCTGCTCCAGATGCTGCTTTCCAGTGCAATGCAAACGTTTTTACAGGGTACCAGAAGTGTGAAATATGTTATGCTTCAGAATGGTGATTCCGTTGGAAGTTTTCTTAGGGTTATCATGCTTAAAGTAAAGCAACAACCCACCAGTGAAGGTTCCAAAAAAGGGAATCACATCAACTGTTGGATCTTTCCTGAAAATGGCAGTGTTGTGGATAAGAGTTTTTAATGCCCGGGCAATGGCTACATTGGCACTTAAAAATATATATATAAGGACATGGGGAGGGAGAAGGGTAAGCTGGGACGAAGTGAGAGACTAGCATTGACTTATACATACTACCAAATGTAAAATAGATAGCCAGTGGGAAGCAGCCGAATAGCACAGGGAGATCAGCTCAGTGCTTTGTGACCAACTAGAGGGGTGGGATAGGGAGGGTGGGAGGGAGACCCAAGAGGGAGGAGATGTGGGGATATATGTATATGTATAGCTGATTCACTTTGTTATAAAGCAGAAACTAACACACCATTGTAAAGCAATTATACTCCAATAAAGATGTTAAAAATATATATATATTTAATAATATTTGTTTCTCCTTAGGAATAAGACATTAGAACTATTTTGTCCTGTACAATTTCATGATTAATTTTATAGGATAAGAAGAAAAGAAGCATGATGGTCAAGACTTCACAGAGGAAGCAACGTGATTGTAGAAACCAATCCAAAGCGTGGCTTAAGCACCTCCATCCCTCTGAGAATGTCTGTACATATTCAAGAGGCTGGTTGCTAGAATCACATCCTATCCTGGCAATGAGATCAGATGCCATCAATGGGAGGAAACTTTGGATAAGCCCCAGCAAGTGCTCTGGCAGAAGAGACTACATGGATTCCAGGTCTTCAGTGGAACCAGAAAACCCTTAAGTACTTTGGATCTTGCCAAAGCCTTGCAAAAACCTGCAACTAGTTGCACAGGTGAATCTCTGCCAGGAGTTCTCACAGGTGGTCTGAACTCCAGCCCCAGGCCCACCCCTGCCCAGTCTTCAGATTTGGCAGAGATGATTCCAGGAGCTGGTCTGGGTATCTCACAGCTCCTCTGCAAACAATTTCCGGTGACTGAGGAAGATATCAGGAAACAGGAAAGTGAAGATGGCAAGAGAGAGCCTGAGAATAGCATTGATTGCAGACAGGCTAGCTATCAAGGCAGAAGATGTGAGGGGCTAAGAAGGATGTCCTGACAAACACTTGAAAAAAAAGAGAAGATGGTGCAGATGAAATGGTACACCACAGCACTTTATTAATGACTCTCTGGAGTGTCTGTAAGTTTTTCTTGCTTTGAGCTTTTGAAACTTTAAAATAAACCAATACTTTCCTCTCATTAAATTCTTTTGCGTGGCATAGAAAATATAGACAGTGATCTATTTATATTTGTTTGTTTGTTTTTTGCTGGCCCCTCAGCTTGCGGGATCTTAGTTCCCCAACGAGGGATCAAACCCGGGCACATGGCAGTGAAAGCGCCGAGTCCTAACCACTGGACTGCCAAGGAATTCCCTAGACTGATCTTTTTGAGGGGAGTGATTTGGTTTCTGGTTAGAAGAGGAGATCTTTCCTCTTCATGTTGTTATCTCATTTTCCTCTCTATTTATGTTATTTATTTGTATTTTAAAGTCAATAGAGAGTTATCAAAGTTATGGGATTATTTAGTTTTTTTGCCCTTACAATCACAGAATAAAACCTACCTTTTCACAACAGATTATCCTGTTTTGTATAATACCCAGTAGATTCCAAAATAATATTTCATTAAAGAGCTGTTATAATTATGTTCTCAAATAAGATATCTACTACTGGGTCTCCATTTTTGTGTTGTTGCATGCTAACTCAGAGTTGCATATAATAAGATACCAAACTTTTCCTTACTTTTTTTTTTTCTTTTTGCGGTACGCAGGCCTCTCACTGTTGTGGCCTCTTTCGTTGCGGAGCACAGGCTCCGGACGTGCAAGCTCAGCGGCCGTGGCACACGGGCCCAGCCGCTCCGCGGCATGTGGGATCTTCCCGGACCGGGGCACGAACCCGTGTCCCCTGCATCGGCAGGCGGACTCTCAACCACTGCGCCACCAGGGAAGCCCTTCCTTACTTTTAAAGATGTTTATGTGTTGAAAATTTGATTCATGAAAATTGACATGCCATTTGGGGTATCATGATATCAAAAGAGACTGTTTTTGGCATCATTAATCTAACAATAAGTCACTGCTTGTTGGGATTTATTTGCCTGTTTGCCTCATCAAGCATGTTGTATTATTCAAATCCTCTTTATCATGACTTACTTTTGTCTGAGGGATTTATAGTTTCTGAGAGCGAGGTGTTAAACAATAATAGAGCATCTGTAGTAAAACAATAATAGAGCATCTGTAGTATTTGTTTCATGCCTGGGATGCTTCACACTGCCTGTTAGAGAGTTTCTGCTTTAACTGTTTGGTTAGATTCAGTGCAAAAAAAAAAATGAAAAAAAAGACTATCTTTTTTTCTCTCAGACCTTTCCCCTGAGTTTTATAAATCTTTAAATCCAAAGCAGACCCTATCTCTCTAGAGTTTGGTATTACTCAGGGATTCAGTTTTCCCAGATACCTAGTCACTTCAGCTCCCAAGTCCCAGGGCTGATTGCAGAGTCATGTCAGACCCACTCATTCCTTCTTGGTCTGTTTCCCACCTTGTAGGACCTGTGATGAGGGAAAGGAGTCACCAAGGCAGATTTTCTGGATGTCCTGGTGAATCTGAACATCAGAGAACGAAGTAGTTCAAGGGGAACTTGAGACTGTCAGGGCTTCAGGGAAGGGGGTGCAGAATATGGAGGAATAGAGATGGGGTGATGGCTGGGCAGGAGTCAAGGAGAGACGTGTGTAGTGGGTGACTAGGTAGGCAAACCTCACATGTTGAGGTTGTTGATTTTGTTCATTGACAACGTCTGTGCCTGTTTCACCAATCCTTGTGTCCCTGAGGGTTGATGTGGTGTGAAACCATAAGACAGAAGTTGCAGTTGTCCTTAGGACATAATGAAGGGGAAAAATTTTATCTCAGTACAGTGTGAACCAGGTAGGGGCCAAGTGAAGAAAGACCCAGAGGTTGTGACTGACCAATGGGGTTTATTTCTGTTCCGGCCAAGCTCCTTTGGAACCTGACTGGGAAAAGGGGACTCAAGCAGATGTCACTGCAGCTTCCTCAGGTCCCAGGTAATAATAGCCCAGGCGTTGTTGCTGAGCCTCACAGTCTTCCTCCTCCTTCTGCCTGGAGACAGTGACCTGTGAGGGTGAGCAGAGGGCATCAGAATGGACCAGTCATTGCCAAGTATTGGGGGTTACAGGGGAGGGACATGGCCACAGCCACAGAGACCTGATGTTCCTGTGTGTCTCTCTTCCTTTTTTCTCTTTTTCTCTTAATTTTCTCTCCCAGCCCTTTTCGTCTCTTTTCTCCCTCTTTCACCTCTTTCTCTTCTTCTCTTTTCCTTTTAACTCTCTTTTTTTTCTACCATTTTCTCTCTGATATCCCCTTCATATCTTCTGTTTTCCTCCCCCCACCCCAGCTTAACTGATGTATAACTGACATACAGTAAACTGCATACATTTAAAGTGAATGATTTGATAAGTTTGGATTATAAACTTATCGAACCATCCCCACAATCGAAATAAGGAATGCTCATTATCCCCCCAATCGTCCTCATGTTCTTTTGCAATTCCTCCTCCCCTGCTATTTACAAACACATTCTTATTCCCAGACAACCACTGATCTGATTTCTGGCCTCAGAGATTAGCTAGTATTTTCAAGAGTTTGTTTATAAATGGAATCATACAGTAAGTACTCTTTTTCATCTGACTTCTTTCATTCAGCATAATTATTTTGAGATTAATCATTGCATGTGTTAATAATCCAGCACTATTGCGAAATAGTATTGAATTGTGTGGATATACCACAGTTTGTTTATCCCTTCACCTGTTGATGGACTTCTGGGTTGTTTTTAGTCTTTGGCTAGTACAGATATTATTATGAATATCTGTGTACGAGTCTTTGTGTAGACATATGTTTTCATTTCTCTTGGATAAATTCCTAGGACTGGATGGTTGCATAGATGTATGTAACTTCTTTTAAAATTTATTTTTTAATTGAACTATAGTAGGTTTACAATGTTGTGTTAATTTCTGCTGTACCGCAAAGTGACTCAGTTATACACATATATACATTCTTTTATATTCTTTTCTATTACGGTTTAATCTCAGGATATTGGATATAGTTCCCTGTGCTATACAGTAGGACCTTGTTTAGCCATTCTATATGTAATAGTTTGCATCTACTAACCCCAATGTAACTTTTAAAAATGTGTCCATGTTATTTTTTACCAGCACTATATGTGAGTTCTAGTTGCTTCATATCTTCACCAACACTTGTTATCTTTTTAATTTTAGCCATTCTCATGTGTAGTGGTATCTCATTATGACTTTCATTTACATTTCCCTAATGACTAATGCTGTTAAGAAAAGGAAAAGGCAAACTACACTCAGACTAGGAGAAAATATTTGCAAAACATATCCCCAGCAGAAGACAGGTATTTGTAATATATAAAGGGCTCTTACAACCTGATAGTAAGAAGACAACAGCATTTTCTTGCTAACCAGGAAACAGCACATCAGGCACGTGATGAGCACCAGGAGTCCTGCCAGGCAGATGAGGATGATGGCCCAGAAGGGGAGGTCTGGGGAGACAAGTGCTTGTGTGAGCCACCTCCTATCATTCCCCTAGGGCTCCTGATCCCCCCTACTGTGCCTCAAAGTCCTTAGCATGGCTTGGCCAACATTCATCATCATCCAGTACCCTGGGTACATGGTTCCCTTTAGTGAGGCAGAGAATCAAAATATTCCCTCCCCATCCTGGGCTGGAGCGTCTTTGAGGCTTACCCGAATTCTCAGTCAAGACAGCGTTTCTATTGGGAGAATACCCTGAAAGTGAATGAAATGGAGAATGCATGTGAGTGTGTTTTACTTTTTTAAATAAAACTTTTCAAATACACAGAAAAAGAGAACCACATTATAAACGTCCATCACCTAGAAATAACAATATATAATTTATCCAGTTAAAACAGTATCATACCCAATGTATAAATTAGTAACACTTGCTACCCTTGCATCATCCCATAATTCCATTGAAATATTAAAGTCATGTAGCCATAATGATGATTCACTCCATTTTAGTTTGCATCACTGGAAAATGAGGATATTTTGCTACATAATAACAAAGCTGTTATCACACTACAAGAGTGATACCCATCATACCTCTGGGAATGGATGACTGATGATGGGCTGGACCCTCTTACGCTAGTGGAGGGGAGAATGGATCATCACAGTTGACAAGACCATGGGATCTCTTTAAATTTATAAATTCCCACTCAAAACTCTCTTCTCTGGCTATGAGTACATTCTCTCCCTTCTCCTTTACTGAGTTTTTAATGCTTATTTTCCAGGATTCACCTATACTGTAACTTCCTCCAGGAAGCCTTCTGATTACCACTCCCAAGTATGGATTGGTTCACATCAAATAATTTATAATTTTAAATTGCCTATTCTTGTTATTTCCAACTGCAACACAAACTCTATGAGGGTAGGGACACATAGCACCCATTGGGCAATGGGAGAGAGTTTCAGGTCCCCCTGCTCGTACAACCCCAGGCAAATTCTTCAGATGTGCCGCCTGATACGAGCGGGAACAAGTGCTTTTTAATTATTTTATTTTATTTTATTTTTTATTTTTTTTCTACATCTACTTGGAGGTTTACTCTTACTTCCATTCAAACCAGGTTTACAAAATATATGCTGTGATTAATTAATTTTTTACTTTTTAAAAATTAAAAAAAATTTTTTAACATCTTTATTGGAGTACAACATCTTTATTGGAGTACTGTAAAGCAATCTTTATTGCTTTACAGTGTTGTGTTAGTTTCTGCTGCATAACAAAGTGAATTAGCTATATATCCCCATATCCCCTCCCTCTTGGGTCTCCCTCCCACCCTTCCTATCCCACCCCTCTAGGTGGTCACAAAGCATCAAGCTGATCTCCCTGTGCTATGCGGCTGCTTCCCACCAGCTATCTGTTTCACATTTGGTAGTGTATATATGTCAATGCTACTCTCTCACTTTGTCCCAGCTTCCCCTTCCCCTTCCCCGTGTCCTTAAGTCCATTCTCTACGTCTGCGTCTTTATTCCTGTCCTACCCCTGGGTTCATTAGAACCATTATTCTTTTAGATTCCATATATATGTGTTAGCATACGGTATTTTTCTCTTTCTGACTTACTTCAACAAGTGCCTTTTTAAATTAAAATTAATTTTAATTAAGTGAAATTTTAAAAATCTGGTAGTCAGTACTATTAAAAATCATTAACCATAAAAGCCAGTCACAATAGCTGTGTTTAATATGCTCAAGAGCCTCATGTGGCTTATGCACTGGATAGCACAGATATAGAACATTTCCTTCACTAAGAGAGTTCTATTGCATGGTGCAGTCTAGGAGAAGGCGAGCATCTCCTATATCCCACTGAATGTCCTTTCCTCTCCCTCAGTAGTGGGTAAAACCTGTGGGAGTATGCACCTCCTGCCAGCCTGGGAAAGTTCAGTGCTGACTCATCCCAAAGTCTCCAGATCCCCAGGAAAGTCCCCAGGTGAGGAAATTGGAAGCCCCCTCTTCTGCCCCAATGATCAGGGAGCCTTACCATCCACAAGGACACTATTCCTGTCCAGGATAAAATTCTGCAGCTGGGTACCGTTCTTGGTCAGCCGCAGGAATTCCTCATAGATGGCAACTCTGTCCAGTCTCTGAGCCAATGGTGAGAAGTTACACTGAGCATCTACCCCAGTGTGGTTGCTGCGGGGCTCAGACCTGGAAGGACACAAGGGATGAACAAGGATATCTGGAATTCTACCCTGATTCCTGGTTCCCTGCTTCTGGTCCTGTCTAGGAGAACTTTCTGCAGTGATGTAAACATTTGTGTCTGTACTATACAATACAGTCATTATTTGCCCCATGTTGTTATCGAACACTTAAAATATGGCTAGTGTGAGTGAGAAGCTGAATGTCTCATTTTATTTAATTGAATTAATTTATAAATAACTAGCTGCAGGGAGAACATTTTGAAATGTTGGAGTAAGGACTTCTGAAAATCTGTAAAAACAATGAGAACACTGGCAAACATGGTCAAAATCAACTTTTTCAGAAGTCTAGAAATTAACCGAAGGCGTGTAACAATTCAAACAGCATTTAGTTAAGAAAAAATGTTTGAATCTTGGTAAATGGAGTAAACGTTATGGTGTTATAACTTGCACAGTTCTCATCCTGCTCTCACAAGGGGCTCAGTAACTTTGAAAACCATAATGGGTTTAGAGCTCCCCAAAAGACCCATCACCATTGAATTGTCATTATTTGACCTATCTGGCAGCTCCTTGAAAAAGCCTTATTTTCGGAGCTTGTCTTTATTTGACTCAGAGTTTTATTGGCGTATAATTGCTTTACAATGTTGTGTTAGTTTCTGCTGTATAACAGAGTGAATCAGCTATATGTATACATATATCCCCATATCCCCTCCCTCTTGCATCTCCTTCCCACCCTCCCTATCCCACCCCTCTAGGTGGTCACAGAGCACCGAGCTGATCCTCCCATGCAATGCAGCTGCTTCCCACTAGCTAGCTATTTTACATTTGGTAGTGTATATATGTCCATGCAACTCTCTCACTTCGTCCCAGCTTCCCCTTCCCCCTCCCTGTGTCCTCAAGTCCATTCTCTACGTCTGCGTCTTTATTCCTGTTCTGCCCCTAGGTTCTTTAGAACCATATATATTTTTTTTAGATTCCATATATATGTGTTAGCATACAGTATTTGGTTTTCTCTTTCTGACTTACTTCACTCTGTATGACAGACTCTAGGTCCATCCACCTCACTACAAATAACTCAGTTTCATTTCTTTTTATGGCTGAATAATATTCCATTGTATATATGTGCCACATCTTCTTTATCCATTCATCTGTCAGTGGGCACTCAGGTTGCTTCCATGTTCTGGCTATTGTAAATAGTGCTGCAATGAACATTGTGGTACATGTGTCTTTTTGAATTATGGTTTTCTCAGGGTGTATGCCCAGTAGTGGAATTGCTGGGTCATATGGTAGTTCAGAGCTTGTTTAGAGAGGAAAGCCTAACCCCATGGCACTTGCCACAGTCAGTGGTAATTGTTTTACACTATATCTGCCCAAGAGAGCAATACCAGTTGAGGCAAGCAAGAGGTGAGCTAATAACTTAAAAGAAAAAATTGGGGAATGAGATGTCTACAGGGGGCTTTGAAAAGCTCCAGTGTATTCCTGGGTATCCAGAAGACCACAAGAGTGCTGTGCAAGACTTGAGAAGGTCTTAAACTCTTACCTCTAGCTGAAAGGTTGGCTTAATATCTAAAAAAATTGATCAATGTAACATACCATATTAATAGAATAAAGGACAAATACCACGTTTTCTTTTTTTTCCACATGTTTTCAATAGACACAAAAAACCTGACAAAATATAATTTCATGATTAAAAAAAACGCAACAAACTAGGAATAGAAAGAAACTTTACAAACCTGATAAAGAGCATTCATGCAAAGACTACCCCTAACATCATACTTAATGGTGGAAGAGTGAAAACTTTTCCCTTAAGACCAAGGACAAGACAAGTATGTCTGCCCTCCTCTTATATGTTATTCACATCATACTGAAGGTTCTTATGGGGCCAATTAGGAAAGAAAAAGAAATAAAAGGCATTTAGGTTGGAAAAGAAGATGTTAAACTCTCTATTTGCAGATGACATGATACTGTATATAGAAAAATCCCAAGAAACACACACACACACACTACTAAATCCTATTAGTTCAGCATGATTGTAGGATATAAGAGCAATGTGCAAAAATCTACATTGTATTTCTATACACTAGTTATTAACATTCTGAAAATAAAGTTAAGAAAGCAGTTCCATTTACAATAGCATCAAACAATGTACAAAACACTTTGGAATAAATTTAACAAAAGAAATGTAAGATTTGTGTATTCAGAACTGTAAAACTTTGTTCAAAGACTTTTAAAAAGACCTAAATAAATGAAAAGGCATCCTATGTTCATGAATTGGGGATTTAGTATTATTAAGATGATAACACTCCCCAAATTGACCTAAAGATTAAATTCAATCCCTATCAAAATCCCAGCTGGCTCTTTTGCAGAAATTGATAGCTGATACTAAAATTAATATGGAATTTCAAGGGACTCGAATAACCAAACCAATATGGAAAAAGAACAACGCTGGACAGCGCCACTTCCCAATTGCAAAACTTACTACTAAACTACAGTACTCAAAACACTGCCACTGGCAAAAAGATAGACATACAGATCAATGGAATAAAATTTACTGTCTGTAAGCAAAGTCATGCAATTATGGACAACTGATTTTCAGCAAAGTTTCCAAAACAACAGGGAAAGGATAGGCTACTTAACAAATAGAGCTGGGACAACTAGATATTCACATGCAAAAGAAGGAAGTTGGACCCCTATCTCAGCATATACAAAAATTAACTGAAAATAAACTAAAGATCTAAATGTAAGAGATAAAATTATATAGCCTTTGGAAGAAAACATAAGAGTAAATCTTCATAACCTTGGATTAGTCATTGCTTACTTAGATATGGTACTAAAAGCACAAGAATCCAAAGGAAAAAGTAGATAAATTGGATTTCACCAAAATGAAAAACTGTTGTGCTTTAAAAGATACTATCATGAACATGAAAATCCAACCTTTCAAATGGGAGAAAATATTTGCAAATCATGTATCTTGTAAGAGTCTAGTATCCAGACTATATTAAGAACTATTATACCCCAACATTAAAAAGACAAAATTTTAAAAATGGGTAAAGAGCTTGAATAAACAATTCTCCAAAGAAGATATAAAAATGGCCAATAAATATATGAAAAAATGCTCAACATCACTAATCATTAGGGAAATGCAAATCAAAACTACAATGAGCTACCACTTCACACCCACTAGGATGGCTATAGTGGGGGAAAAAAGGGCAATAATAATCGTTGGTGAGGATGTGAAGAATTTGGAACCTTCATACATTGCTGAAGGGAACATAAAATGGTGGAAACTCTGTAGAAAATAATTCAGTAGTTCCTCAAAAATTAAACATAGTTACCCTATGACCCTACAATACCCATTCCTATTTATATGCCCAAAAGCATTGAAAACATAAGTTCACGTTAAAACTTGGATATTAATGATCATAACAGCATTATTCATAATAGCCAAAAAGTGGAGACAATCCAGTGTCCATCAATGGATGTACAGATAAACAAAAGTGGTACAGCCATCCGATAGAATATTATTCAGTCCTAAAAAGGAATGAAGGACTGATATATGTTACAGCATGGATGATCCTGAGAACATTATGCTAAGTGAAAGAAATCAGTCACAAAAGACCACATAGTGTATGATTCCATTTATATACATTTCATATAAATGGAATGCCTATTGTTCAGAATAGGCAAATCTACAGAGGGAGAAAGTAAATTGTTTGCTAGGGGGTGGGGGTGAGGGAAAAATGAGTGACTGCTAATGGGTGGGTACAAGATTTCTTTTTGGTGTGATGAAAATGTTCCTCCCTCCATTAGGTAGTGGGATAGTTGTAGCACTATATAAATATACCACTAAATTACATACATCAAAAAGGTAAATTTTATGGTATGTGAAACATATCCCAAGAGGTGTATAAACGTTTTTAATTGCCTCTTATGGCTAGTAGCTACAGTATTGGACAGCACGGTTAGACTGCTGGATTCCAAGTCATCTGGTTCTAACCGCTAGCTCCCATGGATTCTGCCTCCAGTGGCCGATTTCTTAAGACATGAATGCTACACTCTATATTCCATGGCCCCCAGCACCAGCCACCTTCATGCCTACCTAGGTTGACACAAGCTCTTCTGAGTTTCTAGCCAGTTGTACTCGCTGCTTCAGGAACAAGCTGATGTTTGGGTAACAGCTCTATATTCGTAGGGCTCTCCTCTATGACAGCTAGGAACTGAGAGACTATGGCAGTGGGACACTTTCAAAGGACAGAACAAACCTCCAAAATGATTGGGTCCTGAGTTGGAACTCACCTGAATGCTGAAACTTGACAGTCAGAAAAATAACTCTTGAAGCTGCTGTTTCGGAAGAGCTGGTTGAGCTGAAAGACAGGGCAACATTTCCTTGGTCAGAATCCATGGCACAGTGGCATCGGAGAATGCCAATTAACCAAAGAACACACTTCCCCATCTTTTTTTTTTTTTTTTTTTGTCAGTCCAGTGGTTAAGAATCTGTGCTTCCACTGTAGGGGGCATGGGTTTGATCCCTGGTCAGGGAACTAAGATCCCACATGCTGAGTGGTACGGCCAAAAAAACCCAAATAAACACGAAAACGAAAAAGAAAACACTAGCCCAGGGCCTGTTCCAGGGTATGACTTGGGCTAGCAAGTGAACCCCTCTGTGGCTGTCTCTTAGTTTGTAAAATGGGAATAAGAACCTGTCTTCATGAAATGTTAAAAAAAAGTCACCCTCCAGGTAACCAACAAGGATCTACTGTATAGCACAGGGAACTATACTCAATATTTTGTATTAACTTTAAGGGAGAGAATCTGAAGAAGGATATATATATCTGAATCGCTGTGCTGTACACCCAAAATTAACATGATATTGTAAATCAACTATACTTCAGTTTTTAAAAATGTCCAGCATATATACACTACCAAATGTAAAATAGATAGCTAGTGGGAAGCAGCTGCATAGCACAGGGAGATCAGCTCGATGCTTTGTGACCACCTAGAGGGGTGGGATAGGGAGGGTGGGAGGGAGACGCAAGAGGGAAGAGATATGGGGATATATGTATGTGTATAGCTGATTCACTTTGTTATAAAGCAGAAACTAACACACCATTGTAAAGCAATTATACTCCAATAAAGATGTTAAAAAAAAAGGCCAGATTGCCAAACTGAAAAAAAATAAATGTGCACACCAAAAAAAAGTCACCCTCTGACTACCCAGTGTCCATAGGTCAGTCTCTACATGGGAACAGGGTGGACAAACAACCCCATTCTCACCGCATCCTTAATATTTCTCTTGTTCTGCTGGTGTTTGGGGGTGCCTGGGGCTATGTCCTGGGAATAGGTTAAGTTGGTGACAGTGAAATTCAGCTGGAAGTTCTGGAAGCTGGGACTGATTGTTGGTTGGTCTGTTGGTATATGAATTGATGGCTCCACTTCTAGAATAAAAAGAAAGTATGAAGTTTTTAACAAAGAAGTCATTACAGCCAGTCTACTTATTCCTGGCAATGTGGACTGAGGTGGGATTTTAGAAGTGGGCTACACTCAAAAAGAATGAAATAATGCCATTTGCAGCAACATGGATGGACCTAGAGATTATCACACTAAGCGAAGCAAGTTAGAAAGAGAAAGACAAATACTGTATGATATCACTTATATGTGGAATCTAAAATTCGATACAAATCAGCATATCTGTGAAGCAAAACCAGACTCACAGACATAGAGAACAGATTTGTGGTTGCCAAGGGGGAGGGGGATGTGGGACGGAGGGAATGGGAGTTTGGGATTAGCAAAGGCAAGCTATTATATATAGGATGGATAATCAACAAGGTCCTTCTCTATAGCACAGGGAACTATATTCAATGTCCTGTGACAAACCATAATGGAAAAGAATATGAAAAAGAATATATATATGTATAACTGAGTCATTCTTCTGTACAGAAGAGGTTAACACAACATTGTAAATCAACTGTACTTCAATAAAATTTAAAAAAAAAGTGGCCTACAGAAGACCGTTCATCTACCTGTCCACCTTGAATCCATCCATCTGTCTGCCTGTCCAACTCTCCACCAAGCATTATGAGAGTTCACTAGGATGTGGTGAAGAGGAGCTTGGGCTTCTCTGGGGCAGAGTTGGCAGGTGCAGGTGCTGACCATCTCAGTGGGCATCTATCACACACCTTTGTTGACCTAGGTTCCTAATGTGTCTTCTTGCCTCTGTTCTTCCTCCCCATCCCCAATCATTGTCCTTGTAACACGGAGAGGATGCGCTTTCTAAAGTAGAATTCTGGGTGTGTTCTGTTCCTCCACAAACCATTCCAGTGCCCAGGAAAGTCCCTGCCCACATCTTCAGCTACAGCTTTCCCATGTCTCATGTCAAGGTGTATGCTCCAGCCACACCAAACTTCTTAAAGCCTCCTCCAATGACATGTTCTTTCTATATTCTAGGTTATAGACACATGTAGCACAGCTGCCCATCTCTTTCCCCCAACTAGGTCCTGTTCTCCTTCAGATCTCAGTTTCTTCATCACTTCCTCTAGAAAACTTTCCAAGAGAGAATTGTGTATCCCTTTTGGGGGTTCCCACAGACTTTTGAAATTCCCCTGTTATAGTGGTTATCACAGTGTATCATCAGTGCCTATTTATTTTCATGGCGTATACATTGAATGAATGAATGAATCAACCAATGCATGACTCATAACTGCAGCCTAAGAAGGAAACACAGGATCCTTTACATTCTGGGTTAGAAAAACTGACATGTAAAATAACCATTTCCTTGGTTGCAATCGCTGCATTTTCTCTTCCTGCATCCTGTTGGATGACACATTGCCATGAATCATCAACATGGGCTTCCAGAAAGCCCCCCTTTTTCCTCTGCAGCCTCTATCCATTTCACTGCTACCCAGAAGCCCTATCCTTCTTCATAAAACCATCTTTTCCAGCCATGAACCTATTCCCCCACCTTATCTCATACCTGTCACATGCACATCTGTCAACTGGTAGGTGGCACCCAGCCAGTGGGATGAGGCATTAAGGGTCTTGTCTAGAAACACTTGCTTCATCACGCTGGAGTCCAGTTTGGAGGAGAACAGTACCTTGATGCTGACCGACATGGGATCCAGCCTAGGAACAGAGGCCATGGGAACTCAGCCAGCACCCAACACCAGCAGTGTCTCCTGAGTTACTGTTTTATAGAGCCAAAGACCTAGGGACAAGCACTGTGGGTATCTGACTGCCTCTTGCCCCAGGCAAGAGAAGAGACCCTGACCAAAAAGGGAAAGACTTCTAGGGGTTGGGAATAGAAGCAATAACAGTAACAATAATGAATGTCTACTGTGCACCTCTAAGAAGTGAATTCCACATTCCCTCCCCATCGCTCTGGTGGAAGCTATTATTATAATTATCCCCATTTTAAAGACAAAGGAACTGAAGTTTGGTAACATTCAAAGTCAGCATTGTGTCCCATGATCCTCCCTCTCTCTAGTATAGATGTCCTAGTTCCTCTACCCATCCCTCAGAGACCTGGGTTCAAACCCAACTTTGACAGCTCTTGTGCTGTTCACTTCTCTGAGCCTCAGTTTTCCTATGTGAACACTGCGGATGAACATTGCATTCACTTCTTGGGGGATGTTATGAGAATTAAATGAGATGATCTTGCATGAAAGTACTCAGCAGGGAGCCTGGCCACGGTGAATGTTATTATTGGACTATTATTAGCTGAAAGTTGTATTTCCCAAGAAGGAGGTGGGTGCAAAGGGTTGGTGGCTCCATGAGGTTAATCCTTTTCCTGCACCCCGAAGATGTACGGAAGGAGATGCTAAGATTAGCTGTCAGGGACATGGGGAAGAATGGGCACCATGTCAATGAACCTTCCAGTTCAAGGGTGTGCCAACAGGGGGTCAGAGCCTCAAGCCGCCAGCTCAGCCAATGCCTCCAATCTCAACTTACATCAGGTTGGTGACCAGGCAGGAGTGGAATATGTCTTGTAGCTGGCTGCCTCTGTACAGTTTTGTGACCTGGAATAAAGGGTAGGGAGAGTGAGTGCGATGGAGGTCTCTTGGGGCTGGAGGGGGCCACTGGAGCCAGTGGAAGAACAAACATAGGTCTTGAAGCAAGGGAGACCTGAGTTCCAATCCTGGCTCTGTCCTTAACTCACTGTGTGAACTTAGGCACAGTGCTCCCCTTTCTGAGCCTCAGTTTGCCCATATGAGAAGTGGGGAGGCAGCTAGGGTATGACCCCTGGAATCTGCAAGAACCCAAAACATGTAGGTAAAGTGAGGAGTTAAGCAATCACTTAACAGATGTAAGTCAGACTGAGGAATGAGAGGGGCACCCAGGGCAAGGAGAGATGGGAGGGGAGAGAGACCCTACCTTGTCCTGGATGTCCTTCAGCAGGGCAATGTACTCTAAGGACATGGGGTCTGGGTTGCTGAGGTTCCAGTTGATGATGTGGAAATTTAGCTGGTACTCGCTCTGGATAGGTGAACTCTGGGGTACATAGCCTGGAGCCACCAAGAGGAAGAAAAAACAGATGGAGACTCTCAGGTTTTAGGACAGAGGCATGGTGGCTTGGGGGCCCCTACCTACTGTCATAATCATCCAAAACCAGGTCCACATGTTGGGGACTATAGGGCTCCTAAATGGAAAGTCACCCTGTAGAGGGAGAAAACTGGAATTTTATAAGGAATCTCCTAAGCTGAGCTTTTCTGCTTGTGCTTATGCAGTTCCCGCTTCCTGGAATGCTCTTCCACCCTTTCCTTTTCCAGGAAAACTCCTATTCTTGCTTCAGGAGCCCATTGAGGTGGAGCTCCATGAGAGCAGACATTCATCTATCTTGTTCTTGTCATGTCCAGTGCCTAGTACAGTTTCAGGAGGCAATCCTTGACTTGCCCCATCTCTGCACTCCCATGGCACCCTGTTAATAATAGTGTCTCTGCCTTTTTTGTGTCCTTAAGTAATATATATATTTTTTGGCCACGCCATGCCGCATGTGGGATCTTAGTTCCCCAACGGGGGATCAAACCCATGCCCCCTGCAGTGGAAGCGCAGAGTCTTAAACACTGGACCACCAGGGAAGTTCCCGTAAGTAATATTAAAAAAATTTTTTTATTTTATTGAAGTATAGTTAATTTACAATGTTGTGTTAATTTCTACTGTATAGCAAAGTGATTCAGTTATACATATATATATATATATTCTTTTTCATATTCTTTTCCATTATGGTTTATCACAGGATATTGAATACAGTACCCTGTGCTATACAGTAGAACCTTGTTTATCCATTCTATATTTGATAGTTTGCATCTGCTAACCCCAAATTCCCAACTCACCCCTCCCGCATGGCAACCACAAGTCTGTTCTCTGAGTCTGTTTGTTTCATAGATAGTTTCATTTGTGTCATATTTTAGATTCCACATATAAGTGATATCATATGGTGTTTGTCTTTCTCCTTCTGACTTACTTCACTTGTGTCCCTAAGTAATCTTTTTTTTTTTCCTAAGTAATCTTTAGTTCACTTGATTATGACTTTTTCAGAGACAGAACCTGTATATTCTATCTCCATGGCCAGAACATGGCTTGGGACAGAATGGTCACAGAATTATTGGTATAACCTTTGTGATTAGCACGATTGCCCTAAAATCAGAATTGCACCCCCTGGCCTCCCAGCTCCTGTGTTACATTGGCTGGTGGATGTGTGGGGCTGGAGAGCTTCTCTTGGGAAGGAAAAGGGGCCCCCAATACCTGTGGTGGATTCTGGTTGTACAGGTGATGATGAAGTAGGCAGGAATGTGGTAGCTGGTTCAGGAGCTATGGAAAGGGCAGTCATTAGGGAGGAACAGAGCCCCCCACAGAGTGGGAGAAGCCTCCAGGTTCACCTGGGCTCCAGAAGCCCCCAGGCTTACCTGGGCTCTAGAAACCATTCATAGGTTTACCATTAATGAGAGTGAGCGAAGGAGTAATTGTATGAGTAGAGGGATGAGCAAGCCTGTGAATGAAATGAACCTAAGAGAGTGTGAGTGTGTAAACAAGGGAGAGACTGAACAAAGAGGACAGACAGATGGAGGGGCAGAAATACAGGCAGACAGAGGAAGAATGGACACAAGGAGGGTCAAAGAGAAGGAAAGAAGAATAAACACAAGGAAGAAAAGTTGAGAGATGAATGGAAGTGCAGAAGGAAAGAAAGACAAACAGGTGAATAGGCAGAAGGATGGTTGGTTGGATGGATGGATGGATAGATGGATGGAAGGGAGGGAGGGAGGAAGGAAGAGGTCTGAGAGAAGGAATAACTAGGAGAATGGAAGAATGGATGGGTGAAAAGATAGGTGAAGTGATCATTGGATGAGTGAATGGACAAATTTGGCCAAAGCACTGAGTACCGCCCGAGCTTGCAACTTGACACTGAGGCCCATTCTGCAGGCCCTATTAAAAGGTTTTGTTATCAGGAGACATGGACTACAAGGTCATTATCTGACCTGAACCCTTATTTCTATAGCGAACGCTCGTTCAAATTTCTTCCTCCAGCCCAGAAGGGTGTGGAAAATTCGGAAAGCCAATACCATGGCTGCAGGTCTAAAAAGAGACAAAGGACTCGGCATCCTTCCTCCCACTGATACCCTGCCCCCACTCAGGAGACCTGGCCTGAGTTTGGGGCAAGCTCCCTTTGTCAGTGAGAAGAAAAGTTTGGCTCAAGATCATTGGAGACTGAAATGGACAGTGGATGAAAAGATACATACTTGTAAGAGGCTCATCTGGACCATGTTCATTATAACCTGGAAACAAAAAAGTCACACATTAAGGGGAGGCTGAGGAACAAGCCCAGATATACATGGGCTTTGTCCATGTGGGGCTTCTTTCGGGATGTCATTCCCTCTGTACCAGGTGAGCATCTGCATCTTCTAGGATCAGACTCAAATGTCATCTCCACTATAAAGGCTTTCCTGACCTTTGGATTAGAAATGACCCTTCCTTACCCACCTCACCAGCAAGTCCCCAACAAGAGACTCTCATAATATTTATGTTCACACATTTTTGCCCCCAAATATCCATCCACCCTGCCATCTGCCCTTCCAGCCTCCCTCCAATCTATCCCTACATCCAGTGAATATTTATGGAAAGCTTACAATGTGTCAGGTTCCATTTACATTTGGGGAATATACTGCCAAATCAAACAGTCTTTACCCCACTGGAACTTACATTAGGATAGGTTGTACATGTAGCCTGTCTGTCTCTGGTGTCGGGCACAAGGCCTGGCTTATAGTAGATGCTTGGTAAATGCTGAATGAGTGAACACAATGAAGCATATAAGTTGTGCAGCTTACAAGGGGTTGGGGAGAGTCTTAAACTGGCCCCTGCAGTGGCCAAGGTGAAGGGGGAAAATGTGAACTCAGAAGAACCTCAGGACCTAGACTGGTGAAAAACCTACTGTGGGTGTGGACAGTTCCCTTCCCTTCTCTGTAATTCTGTTTTCCTCTTTGCTAAAATGGGAGTCATAAAGGACCAGGATGTCTCCTGCCCGCCTGATGGGGCAACGGTGATAAGAAAGTGTGAGTTGCCAAACTCTATTCCTAGGTTGGGGACAGAGAGAGGGGAAGCTGAGTAATTCCAGTCAACCTCACCACAGCTGTGCATTGACCCTCAGAGCCCCCGTTAAGGGTCACCCTTCCAAATGCTCTTTCTTCCTGGATTCTAGGCTGATGCCCAGTGTGTCCAAAGCTTGGATCCCCTAGGCAGAGTGCCTGCCTGCTTTCCTGGCATAGGGGCCCCAACCAAGAGAGAAACCCATCCTGGTCAAAAGTGAGAAGTGGGGCTGTAGAGCACAGGAAACTCTACTCAATACTCTGTAATGGCCTATATGGGAAAAGAATCTAAAAAAGACTAGCTATATGTATACATATAACTGATTCACTTTGCTGTACACCTGAAACTGACACAACACTGTAAATCACCTATACCCCAATAGAATTTTTTTAAATGTGCATCTCATGTATTTTATTAACAAGCTTACATTTATTAAAAATATTCTTAAATTTTTTATACAATTTTATTTATTTTATTTTTTTGGCTGCGCTGCACAGCATGTGGGATCTTATTCCCCGACCAGGGATCAAACCCGTGCCCCCTGCACTGGGAGCTCGGAGTCTTAACCACTGGATCACCAGGGAAGTCCCTTTTATACAATTTTAAAGGTTACTTTCCATTTACAATTATTACAAAATATTGGCTATTTTCCCCGTGTTGTACAGTACATCCCTGAGCCTATCTTACACCCAGTAGCTTATGCCTCCCACTCCACAACCCCTGTGTTGCCCCTCCCCCACCCCCACTGGTAACCACTACTTTGTTCTTTACATCTGTGAGTCTACTTCTTTGTTGTTATATTCACTAGTTTGTTGTATTTTTTAGATGCCACATATAAGTGAGATCATACAGTATTTGTCTTTCTCTGTCTGACTTATTTCACTTAACATCGTACCCTCCAAGTCCATCTATGTCTCTGCAAATGGCAAAATTTTGTCCTTTTTATGACTGAGTAGTATTCCATTGTGTACACACACACACACACACACACACACACGCATCTTTTTTTATCCATTCATCTGTTGATGGACACTTAGGTTGCTTCCATATCTTGGCAATTGTAAACAATGCTGCTATGAACGCTGGGGCACAGGAATATTTTCAAATTAGTGTTTGTTTTTTTCAAGAGTGGAATTGCTGGGTCATATAGTGTTCTATTTCTAGTTTTCTGAGAAACCTCCATACTGTTTTCTGCAATGACTATACCAATTTACATTCCTACCAACAGTGTACAAGGGTTCCCTTTTATCCACATCCTTGCCCACAGAATAGCAGTAATTTCCAGGAAGGAAATGTTCATATCAATAGGAATAGAATAGAGATTAGCTATGGGGAAAAGCTGTTTTCTAGGAGATGGTCTGAGCAAGAACGTGCTGAGATGAGATTTGGAGGACAAGGAGGAACCAAGCACAGCTGAGTTCCAAAAACAGTAAGTGCGTGAGAATGGAAGGATGTCTGGGCCCTGCAGGAACAGAAGTGAGGCTGGATTAGGGAGCAAGGTAGACAGTGGGACAGGCTGAGGCTGTGTGGGCATCAGGGTCCAGACCATGCAAGAATCCATCAGCCACTAGATGGGATTTGAAATTTCATGACCCAGAGATTAGACCTGTGGAGCTGGGGGTGGAGGTCAGAGATGTTGGAGGTCCTGGAGAGAATGTAGAGGTCACCGGAGCTGAAAGAATAAAATTGTTGGATCCTATCATGAAGCAACGAGAGGCTAGAGTTATTAATGGAAACTTGCATCTCTACCTTAGCTTAACCTGAGACTTTTGCTGGTCTGAGGCTATTGTGGGGCTGAGTATCTGGGGGATGGGGCATACTTTCCTCCCAGGGAGCAGGCTGAGGGAGGAAGGGTCCCAGGGTCATGGGAATATCTGAGCCCTCATTACTCACTGCTGGTGGTGGGGATCCAGTACTGATGGTTATAACCTGCAGAGAGAGGCAGAAAGAAAGAGTAAGATGATGGGAGAAGGTTAAGAAAGGAGTGAAGGGGGACTTCCCTGGCAGTCCAGTGGTTAAGACTTCACCTTCCAATGCAGGGGGTGCGGGTTCATTCCCTGTTCAGGGAGCTAAGATCCCACATGCCTCACGGCCAAAAAAACCAAAACTTAAAGCAGAAGCAATATTGTAACAAATTCAGTAAAGACTTAAAAACAAAAAAAAGGAATGAAGTGTAGAACTGGAAACACAAGCTCACAGACCTTACTGAGTGCTTTCTTTGAGATTCATCAGTAAATAAAGATGGTTATTCTTTATGAGTTAACTGCCTCATACTCTGATGCTCCTGGTAATTTCATCCTCATAACCATTAACCTTAAAGAAAATAATGATCAAATCACCCTCAATATTGTGGAGATTTACTAGGTGCCTGGAATAATATCAACCTCATCAAATAAATAATAAGGACAGCAATTTTATGTGTGTTTCCAGCCTTATTTGTGTTCTCTTCATCCATGACATATAATTTTGTCCTTGCTCGTTGAGTTTCTCCCAATACCCAGCTCTCCAAAGACAAAGTTTGACCTTTGACAGCATAGTTCTTGGACTCCTGTAATGTTGGACTGAGAATAGTGAGGGAGATGGAGAGAGAGACAGACTTGGGGGGTCAGCCAGAGAATATAAAGTTGGAGAATATGAGAAAATGGAGGAAAGAGGATTTGAATAAGTATGGTTCTGGATAATGGATTGGATCCTCTTTGATGCTCTGTAAGAAATGCAAGTAAAACTTTGACTTATTTTATATTTAATAGTCTCATTGGGTTTCTTGAAATGAAACTCTTCTCTGAGACTTGACCAAGTGGAGCCTGTGGTTTACTTGGGTTATTCAGGTTTCATCTCATTTGACTCACACTTAGGTGACTTTTTTTTTTTTAAATAATGAATTGGCTTATGTAATTATGGAGGCTGAAAAGTCCCAAGATCTGCCCTCTGTAAGCTGGCGACCCAGGAGAGTCAATGGTGTAGTTCCAGTCCAAGTTCGTAGGTGACTTTTTAAAAAATTCCATTCTAAAAATGGACAAAGTGTGGAGAGGTCATGACTTGCCCAGGGCCACAGAGTAAGCAATAGGCAGGACCAGGGCTAAATTAAAGCAAGACCTATAGTTCACCAAAACCCATAGTGGTTAACTACTACTTTTAGGTAATTCCCAAGGACTGCTGAAATACAAAACAGATTTTAATCCAGGTAGAAAGAAATTGTCCAAGGTGATATAGTAGGGACATAATTGCTTAGTTTAAATTGTTGTATTAGGGGCCCCTTAATATACTTTTCCATCCTGAGATTTGAGGTGTGTTATAGCTGGGTTAGTCTGAGCTGTAGCCTAGTAATTAGGTGGGCGTAGATTTTCGAGTCAATTTAGGTTTGAGTCTCGATTCTACCACATGTATTAGCTGTCTGATCTTGGGAAAATGGATTCCCGTCCCTGAGCTTTGTTTGATCCTCTGTCAAATATACATAATACCCCATAGAGTGCTGGGCAGGATTACTAAGACATAATACATATAATGCTTTAGAACATAGGAATTCCTCAATAAATATTAGCCTTTAGTACAGGTGGTATTGCGGGTGCTGTTGCTAAGAGCATTGTGGCAAAGGAATTTGTTGCCAAAAGCATTACTAACAGCTTTGTTGTGTGTTGCTTAGGTGGGGTGTAGTTCCAGCTGGCCCTTGGAGAGTGAGTAAAGGGCCACAAGCTGCCATAAGGAAGAGAAAGAAGTGCAGTCACTGCATTGGGAACCCATTGCCCCTTGGGGAAGAGTTAACACCAATGGCCACCATGGGCTTGCTTTATTTACCCTTTTTCTTCTTTGATGTCTGCATGTTCTATTTGGGCTTCTGTGAAAGGTCATTGAAATGAAGTAAACTTTGGAGGAAACCTTTATTTCCAGACCTGGGAAGTTCCTTTTTAGGTGTTCTCAGGGGAGAGAACTGAGCCTCCATGGAAATTCTAGGTTGGTCCAGAACTATGAAGATGGGTACAGAGAAATTACACTGCAAGGAGACCCCATCTAGGGAGCAAGAGGAGACCCGAGCTACAGCCAGCAGAACTGCTCACCATTGACGTAGAGACTGTTCCTGTCCAGGGTGTAGGGGCCCAACCGAGTGATACCATGGGTCTGTTGGCTTAGTTCCCAATACAGCCGTCCTCTGTCCAGCCTGAAGCCTGTGGGATCTGGGCGGTAGGTGCAGACCGCATCCATTCTGGTGCTTGTTCCATCCTTGTCAGCCCTGGGGAAGGAGGGACATGGGAGTAGGAACATGAAAGACACTTGAGGGTTAGATACTCTTGACAACACCTTCCTTCAATTGTACTCCTTGGGTTTTATTTTTTTTAATTAAAATTTTTTTTTATTGGAGTATAGTTGATTTACAATGTTGTGTTAGTTTCAGGTGTACAGCAAAATGAATCAGTTATACGTATGCATATATCCACTCCTTTTTATATTCTTTTCTCATGTAGGCCATTATGGAGTATTGAGCAGAGTTCCCTGTGCTATGCAGTAGGTCCCTATTAGTTATCTATTTTATACATAATAGTGTGTATATGCCAATCCTAATCTCCCAATTTATCTCTCCCCCTCTCTTACTCCCTGGTTTGAGAGGTATTTGTTTTCTACATTTGCAACTCTAGTTCTGTTTTGTAGATAAGTTCATTTGTACCCTTTTTTTTCTTTAGATCGGCACTCTTCTCTAGGTTTTATCTGCTTTCTTGAACATGTCTTTTTCTGTCTCATGTGGGGATCCAGATCCCCTCACCTCCTTAAGTGCAGTACTCTCTAGGGCTACTCCTTAGCTCAGTTTCTTCTTTTTCTCCCTGTTCTTTTTACTAATTGCTTCAAGCTCATTGTTTCACTACCAGCCCCTAGTACCTTCCCTGTCCACTCACGAAGGTAAATAAAGATAGTGTCCACTCTAGTTAACAGTTGAGTCCTGCTTGGGCCCTGGGGTTGGGGATGTAAAGCTCCCAGGGAGGAAACTCCTGAGAATCCTGGGGCCAGGTAGTATGTGGAAGGGAAAAGCAAGAGGACCAGAGACCTTGGAGAATGTGAGTGAATCACCCCCATGGCTGGTTGTGATGTTGTGTGACAACTATTGTGGAGCCTGAAAGGAGGGACTTTATTTCAAGTTGGAAAGTCCAAAGGCTGAGGTCAACTCTTTGGGAACACATGTTGGGTAGGCAACCAGGTTTGGAGAGAAACAGAGAAAATTAGTTAAGAAGTAATAAAGGGAAAGATGATTCAAAAATATCTTTGTCCTGAATTTAAGCTGACCCTACAGTGATTCACCCAGCTTTGCAGGTAGGAAGAAAGTTCCCATCCCTCCCCTGTCTGGGAATTCTACTTGCTATTATCCATGCTATCCATAGCATTCCCATGATATGTCTATACAGCATAGTGCAGTAGTTCTCAAAGCGTGGCCCAAAGACCCCTGAAGTTCCCAAAACTCACAGGGCATCCACCAAGTGAAAAATATTTCTTAGTAGTACTAAGACATTATTTTCACTCTCACTTTTTCAGGAGTATACAGTGAGATTTTTTCCAGAGGCCACAGGTGAAATATTGTAAAATATGGAATGCAGAAGCAGATATCCTTCTGTGTCTTCTACTAAGCCAGACATTTAAAAAATTTGGAAAAATATAAGCAATAACCCTCTTCTCATTACACTTTCTTTGGGGGGGCGGTAGGAGAAATATGGCTATTATTCATAAAAATATGTTATTTATGCTAACCTGTAATGGGATTATCATTTTTAGTGAATTAATGAATAAATCTTTATAAAATTTATCCGTTTTTTGGTAAGCACATAAAGTTCTTTAATATGGTTTCAGATTCCAGATTGCAACCAACTTTTAATAATTACCATTTACTGAGTTTGATGCAGTTTGGTGTAGTATCAAATAAGAATATATACAATTTTCAGAAAAGACAAAATCTTTGCTTACAACTTACTGAGTTTTCTCTCTCTCTCTCTTTTGGTTGAAGTAAATGAAAATTTCTCCATTTAAATTTCTAATACAGTAAATATGGACAGATATAACCCTTAAGGCTCTTTGGAGTTCTGGGTACTTTTTTTTTTTTTTTTAGCTGCGTTGGGTCTTTGTTGCTGTGCGCGGGCTTTCTCTAGTTGCGGTGAGCAGGGACTACTCTTCGTTGTGGTGCACTGGCTTCTCGTTGCGGTGGCTTCTCTTGTTGAGCACGGGCTCTAGGCGCGCCGGCTTCAGTAGTTGTGGCTTGCAGGCTCTAGGCGCGCCGGCTTCAGTAGTTGTGGCACACGGGCTTAGTTGCTCCGTGGCATGTGGGATCTTCCTGGACCAGGGCTCGAACCCATGTCCCCTGCATTGGCAGGCGGATTCTTAACCACTCTGCCACCGGGGAAGTCCCTGGGTACTTTTTAAGAATGTAAAATGCTATTGAGCCCAGCCCAACCTTGGGCACTGCTGGTATTGTGGTTAAAAGGAGCGACTCAAGAACCAGAACACCTGGGTTCAAACCCTGACTCCTCTCAAGCAAGTGACTTGACTACTCTGAGCCTTAGTGTCCCGTCTGCAAGGTAGAATAATAATCGTGTTCTTGTGAGGATGAAATGAATGAAAACATGCAAACCACTTGGATTATTGTGTGGTATGTAGTATGGGCAATATTATTATTGTTATTAATTCTCCCATCTTATGGAGAGATGGGGGCAGAGAACCCACCTCTTCAGCAGGATGACTGAATTGGCTGAATGAAGGACCTCATGGAAAGGCCATAGCATCATGAAGTGTAAGAAATGGGTCCTGAGCACACTGACCTCAGGGGACAGAGAGGAGAAGAGAGGCCATTTCTGCAGAGTTTAGGCCCATTTGAGAGTTTTAAAATTGCAGTATATCCTACTGGTAATCTATATTTGTTTTGTGTCCCCCTTTGGTTCAGTACCTCTTTTCAGGGAATAAACTGAAGAGCTGCAGTGTCTAGAGTTTGTCCCCAGCAGGATAGAGATGAGCTGGGGGCAGTGAGAGTGTCAGGGATTCTGGCAACGCAGTTGGCAAAGATGTTACACTAGCTGGCACTACGAGATCCCATTAATAGAATGCTCACAGTGGGTCAGGTATTGTGATGAACAATTAACAACCCCAAGAGTAAGGTACTGTTATTATCACCATTTTATAGATAATGTGATTGAAGAACAGAGAGGTTCTGTGACTTGCCCAAGATCACATAGCTAGCAGGTGGGAGAGGAGGGCTTTAAACCCAGGCACTTTTTTTTTTTTAAAAAACTGCTTTTTCTTCCTAGTCAGAGAAGGAAACTTTCCACTCTCTATATTTTTTTCCTTTCCACTGTGTTTTTATTTATTTTTATTATTATTTATTTTTTGCGGTACACAGGCCTCTCACTGCTGTGGCCTCTCCCATTGTGGAGCACAGGCTCTGGACGCGCAGGCTCTGGACGCGCAGGCTCAGCGGCCATGGCTCACAGGCCCAGCCGCTCCGCGGCATGTGGGATCCTCCCGGACCGGGGCACGAACCCACGTCCCCTGCACCGGCAGGCGGACTCCCAACCACTGTGCCACCAGGGAAGCCCCTAAACCCAGGCACTTTTTTTTTTTTTTTTAACCCAGGCACTTTTGATCCTCTATGATACACAAGTAGCTGTGGTTGACCAGGGTGTGGGGGACCAAGAAAGGAGAGAATTGGCGTTTCTGGAGGTGATCTGGAGGAAGTCTCACCTGAGCAAGGTCAGTCTACAGCTGGTATACAGGGAACCAACGCTGCTCTTTTTGAACAGAGGACTGAGCTGGAAAGAATGAGAGGGGGATTAGCAGGAGGGACCAAGATAGCAGGGTGTGGTAGTGTTGGGGCAAGATGGGCATTGGTGGGGGTCTCTTACCAGGTGCTGCAGGTCTCTCTCAGTGGCATTGAATATCTCAGAGTCCGAGTTTCCCATGTCCTCCGTGTAGTGCAGGTTGGTGATGGTGACGTTGACAGTAAAAGGCATCAAGAAAGGAATTGCAGCTGCAGTGGTGGGGAGAGTAAAATGAGGCCAGTCCTGAGTCAAGCCTGGTCTGGGGGCAGGAGGTAAGGCTCTGAGGACATACCTTAACTCTGTTGCCCAGTTGGGGGTCTGGCCTAGGCTGTCCTACCTGAGACACCTCATGTAGCATCCCTGTCGAGGGCCCTCTCACATAAGGTGACCAACCATCCCAGTTTGCTGGGACTATGTGGATTCCTGGGATGCAGATTTGGTCACCCTACTCCCACTTCCCCTTGGCTCTTAGCATTTCAGCACACACCAGCACCTGCATCTCTTTGTCTTAGGGGACTTAGGCCCAGGGATCATCCATCTAGCAATGCCTGATGGGAGTTGGTGGATAAATACCCCAGCTCCCTCACCACCAAGATAGGATAACTCCAAAGTACATGTTCTGTGCGTTCTCTCAGCGTCCCTCTCCAGCCTCCAGAACTGTGAGATGATAGATTTCTGTTGTTTAAGCCACCTAGTATGTTGTACTTTGTTAAGGCAGCCCTAATAAACTAATACACCAAATGACCTAACAATTTCTATTCTAGGTGTATACCCAAAGGGAATGGAAACAGGAACTCAGACAGGTATACACCCATGTTCATAGCAGCATTATTCACCATAGCCAAAAGGTGGAGACAGCCTGAGTGTCCATCAAGAGATGAATGGACAGATAAAATGAGCTACATCCATACAATGGAATATTATTCCTCCTAAACAGGAGTGAAGTTCTGATATTCACTACAACATGGATGAACCTTGAAGACATTATGCTAAGCAAAATAACCCAGGCACAAAAGGAAAAATACTTTGGATGATTCTACTTATATGAATTATCTATAATAGGCAAACTCATAGAGACAGTAAGTAGATTAGAGGTCACCCAGGGCTAGAGGGAGTGGGGAAGGGGGAATTCTTGCTTAATGGGTTCACATACCCTGTTCAGGGTGATTGAGAACAGTAGAGATGGTTACACAATACTGTCAGTGTAATTAATGCTGCTGAATTGTACATTTTAAATGGTTACAATAGCAAATATTATTTCATATATATATATATAAATAAATTATATTTGACCACAATAAAGTTATTTTTACCTGTTCCTGAAGTCACACTCACAGAGGCCAAGGTAGAGGTTCCAGGTGTGGTCACAGGGGCAAAAGGACTTCCAGACAGTGTATTGAAGGTGATTGTGGTCTCGGCCACAGTGGGACCTGAACCTGTGGCAGCTAAATGAGTGGTCTCAGCAGTGGTGGTTTTCAGGACAGTGGTTGTACTTAATCCTTCCCCATGACTGGTTTTAGGTGGTGTTGGGGTCTCTGATGCTATCAAGGTCACGGTGTCACCTGTCACGGTCTTGGGAAATTCTGGGAGTCCAACTGAGGTTGTAGGTGGTGAGGTTTCTGTGCTCCAGGAAGGTACAGGATAAAACCCAACATTTGTTGCAGGGGTCCTGGAAGGCCCAAGAACGCCAGGGGAAACAGTCAGAGCTGGGGTACTTGTATTGGCCTCTGTTGCAGGCCTGGTGGCCAATAAGCCTGTGGTCTCTGGTAAACCACGGGAAGGAGCTAGAGTTGAGGTAGTTGCGCTGATGTCTGTCCCAGGATGGGTGGAGAGTGAGGCTGTTTCTGCAGGAACACCAAATGAAGCTGTTGGAGTTAGATTAACTCTGGCTGTCTTGGTTACAGTTGTGGTGAAGAGAGAGGATGTTTCTGGTGGACTGAGAGAAACAGTCTGATTTGGAAGAGCTGTACTAGTCTCTAACCCAGGTGGGATGGATGGTGCGGCTGTGATCTCTGGTAAATGAGGAAAAATAGTTTAGTTAAAGCAGGAAACCTTGTGCTTGTCTCTGCACTGGAATGGGTGACCAATAAGACTGTGGTTGCTGGTTCACCAGGAGAAAGAGTCAGAGGTACAATAGCCATAGTGGTGTCTGTCTCAGAGCTAGTGACCTGTGAAGTCCTGATATCTGGTACACCGGCTGAGACAGTAGGAGTTGGAACAACTGAACTGACTTCTGCCCCAAGACTGGTGGCCACTGAGAATGTGGTGTCTGATTCACTATGGGAAACATTGGGGGCTGTCCTGGGAACAGTCAGTCTAGTCTCTACAGGATGGGTGACCAGTGAAACTGTTGTATTTGGCTTCCCAGGGTAAGCAGTCATAGTTGGAATAGCTGAACTTGTTTCTGTATGGGTGACCCATGAGGCTGTTGTCTCTGGTTTGTGCATGGAATCAGTCAGAGTTGGAAAAGTTGTACTGGTCTCTGCCCCAGAACTGGTAACCAGTGAGGTCACCATCCCTGGCATACCAGGTGCGACAATCGTAGCTGGGACAGCTGAACTGGCTTTTGCCCTAGGACTGGTGGCCATTGAGAATGTGGTGTCTGATTCATGATATGAAACATTAGGGGTTGTCCTGGGAATACTTTGGCTGGTCTCTTCAGGATGGGTGACCAGTAAGACTGTTGTATCTGGCTTCCCATGGGAAACAGTCATAGTTTGAATAGCTGAACTTGTTTCTGTTCCAGAGTGGGTGACGTGAGAGGCTGTTGTCTCTGGTTTGTGTGGGGAATCAGTTGGAATTGGAAAAGTTGTACTGGTCTCTGCCCCAGAACTTGTGACCAGTGAGGTTACCAGCCCTGGCACAGTAGAGGAGACAGTTGGAGTTGGAGCAGCTGGACTGGTCTGCACCCCAGGTTGAGTGACCAGTGAGGCTGTGGTCACTGGCTCAACAGGAGGAAGTGTCAGACTTGGAATAGCCATACTAGCATCTATCTCAAAACTAGTGGCCTGTGAGGTCACCATATCTGGTACACCAGAGAAGATACATGTAGTTGGAACAGCTGAACTGACTTCTGTCCCAAGGCTGGTGGCCATTGAGGGTGTGCTATGGGAAACATCGGGGGTTGTTCTGGGAACAGTTGGGCTGGATTCTGCAGGTTGGGTGACCAAGGAGACTGTTGACTCTGATTCATGCAGGGACTCAGTCAGAGTTGAAAAGATTATATTGGTGTCTGTCCCAGAACTAATGATCAGTGAGGTCACCATCGCTGGTATGCTAGGTGAGCCAGTCATCACTGGAGTGGCTGAAATGGCTTCTGCCCCAGGAATGGTGGCTGCTGAAGATGTGGTGTCTAATTCACTAGGGGAAAAATTCAGAGTTGTTTTGGAAACAGGTGTGCTGGTCTCTGTGGAATGGAGCCATGAGGTTGTTGCATTTGGCTGACCAGGGGAAACAGTCAGAGTTTGATCAACTGAGCTGGTCTCTGTCCCAGAACTAGTAACCAGTGAGGTCACCACCCCCAGTACATCAGGGGAGACAGTCGGAGTTGGAACAGCTGAACTGACTTCTTCCCCAGAACTTGTAGCTGTTGGGGGTGTGCTGTCTGATTCACTATGAGAAACATTCAGGATTGCCCTGGAAACAGTTGGGCTAGTCTCTGCAGGATGGGTGACCCATGAGGTTGTGGTCTCTGGCTCACCAAAGGAAACAGTCAGAGTTGGAACAGCTGCACTGGTCTCTGCCCCAGAACTAGGGACCAGTGAGGGTGTAGTCTGTGGTCCTCTATTGAAAATAGATGGGGTTGTCATGGGAACTACTGTGGTGGTCTTGTCTCCAGGTCTGGTGACAAATGAGGCTGTCACCTTTGGAACATCTGGGGTTGTGATGATCATTCCTGTTGTGCTTATGCTGGCTGTTTTATCTGATGTCCTAAGGAGAGACAGCATACCTGAAGTGGGAGTAGAGACTCTGGTAGTCAAAGTCACTGTGGAAGTGGTCTTCAGAACCATGGCAGTTGTCTCTGCCCTCTCTTTCCCTCCTGTTGATAGTCCTGTGAATTGTAGGAGGGACACATGATTACTACTTACTGGGTGGGCAATCGCTTATTTTTTCTCCACATCAGGAAAGGGAGAGAAATGTCTGCCTGGGGTGTTCCAGTGATGCTTCTGGAATGGGAAAAGGAATTATGATTGGCATTCCCTCACCCTACCTGACTCATCTTGGGCTGCAACTCCTCCATGAATTCTTTTTCTGTTTAAAAGTATTTATTTAGAACAGGAATAGAATTTTAAAACATCAGTTTATAGGACTTCCCTGGTGGTCCTGTGGTTAAGACTCCATACTTCCAATGCAAGGGGCACTGGTTCGATCCCTGGTTGGGGAGCTAAGATCCCACATGCTGTGCGGCGGCCAAGGAAATATATTAAAAAATCAGTTTATGAGTTTATTATAAACATTAAGAGCATGAAAATAAAAAGAGAACAGTGAAAAAACTGAAAATGGAAACCGACATAAGGTTTATTATTTTTTTCTCAGGTAGAAATCAGAATAATAACAACAGAAACAAAACTCAAAAACATAATGGAGTAAAACTTTCCTTAAAAAAGATCCATGCATGAGACTACCCTGGTGCTCCAGTGGTAAAGAATCCACCTTCCAATGCAGGGGATGTGGGTTCGATCCCTGGTCAGGGAACTAAGATCCCACATGCCGTGAGGCAACTAAGCCTGCGTGCTGCAACTACTGAGCTCGCGGGCCTCAACAAGAGAGCCTGCATGCCGCAAACTACAGAGCCCATGCGTTCTGGACCCCACGCACCACAACTACAGAAACCATACTCCCTGGAGCCTGCGCACCACAACTAGAGAGAGAAAATCTGCATGCCACAGCTAGAGAGAAGCCCGTGTGCTGCAAAGAAAGATCCTGCATGCCTCAGAGAAGATCCTGCATGCCACAACTAAGACTCAACGCAGGCAAAAATAAATAAAATAAATAAATAAATTAAAAAAAATAAGATCCATGTACATAAAATGAAAGAGCTCTCTGAAATCCGAATAAATCTAATTGCTCTTTTTATTAACTATAGACACAGGTGGCAGCTATATTGCCCAAGTTCAAGAGAGTATAAATACCTCAGGACCATATTGGAATAATCATTAATCTAAAATGAGTGAAAGTAGGAGAAGGAAGAGAGAAAAAGATTGATCCAGAAAATTAGACCACTGTTCATTTTTTAACCAGAGCTGTGATGATATTTATTTGTTTAGCTTTGAAAAAAATATCTATCTATTCTGAACACACCCTCACAGAGATCCTGAGTCTGTCAGTCAGGCTATCATCTGGGCAAGTGTTCTATCACCACAGGCAGTTTCTTCATAAGCATCTCTGGTTGAGAACTGACAGTTGAGAATATGATACTGAAATGGAGCAGGACCCTATTGTCTCTGACCCCCATGTCCTCAGCCTGCCTTTTGTCTGTGGAAACACTTTAGCCAAAGAATAAGTTTAATCAGAGAAGTGAGAAAATGCAGAAGCAAAGAAAAGCAGTCAAACAAGACTAAATGATAGTTTAGTCATTAAGCAAAGTCAAGGACCTTCAGGTCCTTCTCAAGGGCTATAGATAATATTCTGAGCCATATCCTGTGAGCTGTCTTGTAGAGACTGAAACCCCTACCAGGTGGAAGAAATTAACTACATGATGACCAGACCGTAGCCATGACATAAGCTGACACAATTCCAAGAATTTGCCTCAAAGAAATGGAAACACACTGGCCCTAAAACTGTACTTAAAACAGTCAAGATGATGCTGGTCAGACCACTGATGACCAATTTCAAGATGACTGTGAGAGCTGACTGTGCTGTTTCTGCATGTAGCCCCATCCCTCCGTCTATAAAAGCTCTTGCCCACCGGTTGTGGGGGTGGGAGTTGGCCTTTAGACAGGAGTCTGCCCTCCCCTCTCCCTGCAGTTGCTGGCATCCAAAATAAAGCAAACTTTCCACCAACCTTGCCTCTTTATTGGCTTTTGAGCGGTAAGCAGTTGGGCCCCACTTTCGGTTACAAATAATAATATCATAACTGGAGACCTCTCATTTGTTAAGTATCCTATATTAATTGTCATTTTAAACCTTTAAAATTATGATTACATAGTAATCACTTTTATTCTATGGATGAAAGAGCCGATCCTCAGGGAGGTTAAAATTTTTAGATAGTACATCCGAAGACTTGACTTGACTTTAATGCACCCAATACCTATTTTGATGTAGATATTTCTCCCCACACTTTACAGATAGGAGCTTAAGCAATATATCCAAGATCATCAAGTAAGTAGCTACTGGAACCAGTACGCAGAGTTTTTTTTTTGTTTTTTTTTTTTTTTTTTTGCAGTATGCGGACCTCTCACTGCTGTGGCCTCTCCCATTGCGGAGCACAGGCTCCGGACGCACAGGCTCAGCAGGCCCAGCCGCTCCGCGGCATGTGGGATCTTCCCGGACCGGGGCACGAACCCATGTCCCCTGCATCGGCAGGCGGACTCTCAACCACTGTGCCACCAGGGAAGCCCCGTAGGGATTTTTTTTTAAATTAATTAATTTTTTTTTGGCTGTGTTAGGTCTTCGTTTCTGTGCGAGGGCTTTCTCCAGTTGCGGCGAGCGGGGGCCACTCTTCATCGCGGTGCGCGGGCCTCTCACTGTCACGGCCTCTCCCGTCGCGCAGGCTCAGTAGTTGTGACTCACGGGCTTAGTTGCTCCGCGGCATGTGGGATCTTCCCAGACCAGGGCTCGAACCCGTGTCCCCTGCATTGGCAGGCAGATTCTTAACCACTGCGCCACCAGGGAAGCCCCCGCAGAGATTTTTGATATTTAATTACATCTAGAGTGTCAAGACCAGGATTTAAACTGTAGTTCATGTAAGTCTAAGAACTTTACCTTTTTCGATAAACTATTCAGGAAGTGAGAAGGAGATCCTGGGAAGTTTGGCCAAGCACGGATAACCCACAAGACTGTGGTTAACGTTGCCATTCGCTAGGGAATGAGGTTACAAATGGATTAAAAAAATTTTTTTTGGCTGCGTTAGGTCTTTGTTGCTGCGCTCAGACTTTCTCTAGTTGCGGCGAGTGGGGGCTACTCTTCGTTGCGGTGCGCGGGCTTCAGTAGTTGCGGCATGTGGGCTCAGTAGTTGTGGCGCGTGAGCTTAGTTGCCCCGCGGCATGTGGGATCTTCCTGAACCAGGGCTTGAACCCGTGTCCCCTGCATTAGCAGGTGGGTTCTTAACCACTGTGCCACCAGGGAAGTCCCACACAAATGGATTTTTTTTTTTTTTTTTTGCAGTACGCAGGCCTCTCACTGTTGCGGCCTCTCCCGTTGCGGAGCACAGGCTCCAGACGCGCAGGCTCAATGGCCATGGCTCACAGGCCCAGCCGCTCCACGGCATGTGGGATCCTCTCAGACCGGGGCATGAACCCGTGTCCCCTGCATCGGCAGGCGGACTTTCAACCACTGTGCCACCAGGGAAGCCCACAAATGGATTTTTGAAAATGGGTTTCAGGTTGTTTTTTTTTTTTTTTGTATTTATAAAACAAAATCCTCAAAGTTCTAGTCACTTTCTATAAATTTCTCTGATATATTTATTGTCTCCTCAATGCATATCAGTCAGAGAAGTAGATGTGGGAACTCCTCCATGAATTCTCGACCACCCCCTGTTTCCAGATGTTCTCTGTACTCTCCCTCTGAGCCTTTGTTCAAGCTGTTTTCTCTACCTGCCATGCCCATATCTCATAGGTTTTATGTTCTGCCCTTCTTCAAACCCTAGCTCAAATCTACCTTTACAAATCCATGTAGGAATCCATCTCTCCCTTCTCAATGTTTCCTCATCATACTGTCTGAACCTGCACTGTACCACCCCTCCCAGTCTGCCTGGTAATATCTACTAATGTCTGACTGCTTGGCATATTGTAGGTGCTCAACAAATATTTGTTGAATGAATGAACAAATACATGGATGAATATGCACATTAGCAGGTCTCCTCTGACTTGAGAGAGATCATGTATCTTTGTGCTTAAGAGCTTGGGCTCTTACGCCACATTAGTGTTCTGGCTCCTCCACTAAACAGATGTGTGGCTCTTTAAGTTGTCAGATCTTGCTAGACCTCCATTTTCTTATCTATAAAGTAGGAATAAGTACAGTGGTCATCTCAGAGTCTTGATAAAAATGCACCAAGCACAATGCCTCCTGTTTTGTAATAAGATGTTACCACTACTACCACTACTATTTATCTACTATTACCACTGTTATTACTACTCTTGCTACTACCTACTACTACTACTGTTAGTACTCTCACTGCCTCTACCTACTATTTCTGCTGTTATTACTACTGTTACTACTACCACTGCCACTACCTAACATTACTGCTGTTACTACTACTGTTACCACCTATTACTACTGTTATTGCTGTTACTACTACTATTACCACCTATTACTACTGTTACTACCACCACTACTACTACTGTCTACTATTATCTACTATTGCTAGAGTTATTACTACTGTTACTACTATCACTGCCTCTACCTACCATTTCTGCTGTTATTAATATTGTTAATGCTACCACTGCTGCTACCAACCATTACTGCTGCTACTACTACTATTACCACCTATTACTACTGTTATCGCTACTACTGCTGCTGCTGCCTGCTATTACCTACTATTGCTAGAGTTATTGCTACTGTTAGTAGCTACAACCACACATTATTACTACTCCTGCTCTTTGGACTTCTAATATACAATAAATGTTTACTGAATTGAATTTGCCAGGAACCATGCTAGCTGGCCAAGGTGACTGGAATTCAGTCTCTGAGGAAGAGTAGAGTGATATTGGCTGAGACAGCAGCTACTCACCAGGCCTTCAGATAAAGGTCCCCAGGAAGGAGGAAGAACTACAGGGAGGCTTCTCTATAAAGACCACAAAGCCTACTGGAGGTTGCTGCAGGGAGAGGGACAAAAGGAGGAGGATTTGGACTCTGATGGTGGAACAATGTCCTTGTGTTGCTGGGTATACCCTAAAAAACATCTCCAAGAGTACACATCCTAATGTGTTTAATATGTATTTGATGATGAAGATGATGATGAGCAAATTGCCTAACATGCCTTGTATTTTTGAGCCTCACAAGAACACTGAGTGTATATCCTATTATTCTTGTCATTTTACAGACCAGGGAAAAGACAGAAACTCAGAGATCATCATTTGCCAAGATCACACAGCTACTGACTGATAGTGTGGAAATTTGAACATAGTTCTCTCTGAATCCTAGACCTATGCTCTCAACCACTGCAGGTTATTAATTCCCTAACTGAGTTTCAGGATCTTGTGGGGACCAGGATGGAAAGGAAGGATGTAAGGAGAAAATGACCATGGGGGTGGGGTCCTCAAGGATTCTCTAATTTAGTGGTCTCAGCCTGGGGCAGTTTTGCTCCCAGGAGACACTTGGCAATGTCAGGAGGCATTTTTGGTTGTCACAGCTGTGTGTATATGGAGGGTGCTACTGGCATCCTGTGAGCAGAGGCCAGGGATGCTGTTGAACATCCTACAGCCCCCTACAACAAGTAGTTATCTGCCCAAAATATCGATAGTACTGAGGTTGAGAAATCCCGCTCTATATTGAAAGAAGCCAATGAATATGGTTAGCTATACCTCATAAACTTTGCCATCTAAATATTGGTTATCACCTGAAGCTCAGTGATCCATTTCCAAGTGATCTGGTGTAGCCAACTGGCAATGCCTCACTCATATCCCACAAGCACTCACTGCTGTAGTACGTAATCACAACGGGATCCTAATGCAGCCCCTGTAGCTCTGCACCTAAGGGCTTTCACTTAGCCTGTGTGTCCGACAGGCTGGAAGTGCTGAGGGTTACCTCCAGGACCAAGCAGCCCATGGCCAGCAATGGAAGGAAGTTGGATGATAAACACTCCAGCCACTTGGCTAGGTGAGGTGTTCTGTGCTGTCTCCTAGAGGTCCCGAGTGGAACTGACACTCTTTTGCCCACAGCTGTGACCTGCTCAGGAAAGCACCTTGCATTGACTTCCTTTCCTTCTCTTCTCCAGCGCTTCCTGGGACCAACCCCCACCTAAAATAAACTACTTGCCCACATCCTTAACTCATGTCTGCTTCTGCGGGGAGCCAACCAAAGATACCTGGGTCACAGGATAAGACTAATAACCTGACTGGTAGTGACTCTGTCCAAAGCCTGGATCTGGCAAAAAGCTTCCAAAATGTACTGGTAAAATAGTCTGGTCTCTAAAAATGTTGGAAAATGGGACATCCCTGGTGGCGCAGTGGTTAAGGATCCGCCTGCCAATGCAGGGGACACGGGTTCGACCCCTGGTCCGTGAAGATCCCACATGCCGTGGAGCAACTAAGCCTGTGCACCACAACTACTGAGCCTGCACTCTAGAGCCCCCGAGCCACAACTACTGAGACCACGTGCCACAACTACTGAAACCTGCATGCCTAGAGCCCATGCTCTGCAACAAGAGAAGCCACTGTAATGAGAAGCCCACACATCGCAATGAAGAGTAGCCCCTGCTGGACGCAACTAGAGAAAGCCTGCGTGCAGCAACGAAGACCCAACGCAGCCAAAAATAAATAAATAAATAAACAGATAAATAAATAAATAAAATTTTTAAAAATGTTGGAAGAAACTTAATGGGTATGGGGAACTTTACCTTTTAGCCATGTGGTGAGGAGAACCCCTCTCCTCACCATGCACCTCTTAAACACTCATGCAGACCAATAATACTGTAACATGTTAGTAGGTGCTTTTCAGCAAAAAAAATTATACAGTCAAATAATTATGTAAAACCCTGTGTTGAATAAGGCTAAACAAGTTTCTTTACAGCAGGATATCTCAGAGCCTTTAACATGCTTATGCATGTTATTACCCTCTAGGAAGGAGCAATTTTTTTTTTGTTGTTTGTTTGTTTGGCACACCACGTGGTTTGTGGAATCTTAGTTCCTTGACCAGGGATTGAACCCGTACCCCCTGCAGTGGAAGCACAGAGTCCTAACCATTGGACCGCCAGGGAATTTCCAGGAGCAACATGTTTGTCAGACTTTTTTGGCCACAAACTTTTTGTCCTTTTGTTAAAGGGCATCCAAGCATTACAAGGGCTTAAAAGGTTTTCTGAATGTTGTTTTCTGCCTGTCTACAGTCTCATCTCTCACCATCTCATCTGTATATTTCATAGTTTAGCAAAGGTGAATTATTTGTACCTCCCAAATATGTCCAGATTTTACCCTTCCCTGTGCCTTTGCATGCAACTCTCCCTTCTGTCCAGAATGTCTTCATCAGTTCTCCTTGTCTTCCTGCTAAATTCCTCTTCATCGTTTCAAACCCAGCTCAAATGTTACCTCCTCCATGAAGCCTTCCTTCTACCATTCAAGTACTTTAAAGTTGCATCATATAACTAATAAGGACCTACTTTGTAGCACAGGGAACTCTACTCAATACTCTGTAAAGGCCTGTATGGGTAAAGAATCTAAAAAAGAGTGGATATATGTATATGTGTGTAACTGATTCACTTTTCTGTACACCTGAAACTAACACAACATTGTAAGTCAACTATACTCCAATAAAAATTTGTTTAAAACTTGCATCATAATTATTTTTTTCCTTTGCTGTCTCCTGTACTGGACTGAGAGCTCCATGGATGCAATGCCGATCTATTTTCATCTGTGCATCCTTAGTTTATGTCATAGTTTCTAACACACAGTAAATTATTAATAAGCACTTTCAGAGTTAAGTTAAACTGGGTCGGATTTGTGAAGCTGACATATCCAACCTTGAACTAAACTCACTCAGCATGTTATGAGGGAATGAAAAGTAACATCTACCTGGTAACAACTTGACAAAGATTCAGTTGAGACAGGGAAACCCATGGCAACTCCACATAGTTCTTTCTCTAAAGAAACAAACATTTCATCCCTCTGGAACAGGAAATAAAGGCATAAGTCGGATTACTGGGAAGTAAGCAAAGTTGAACCTACCTCTAAGACTAGCAGACGTGGATGCCAGGGGGACATGGACGGTGGTGTCTCCATGTGCTGCTTCATTGGGTATCTTTGTGATATGCTCCACAATGCCGTCAGTCCCTGCAGGAGAGGGTAGGGAAGAGACCTAGAGTAACTCATCTCATCCAGAAGGATAACATGGTCTAAATAGATCCACTTAATTTGACTACACAATGCATTTCTTCTCAACCATCTGTATGGATTGGAACCAGGGCTGTGTTCATCCATTCACACAGAGATTCATCCATCTTTCTGTCCATCTGTCCTTATATCTACCCATTTATTCTTCCATCCATCCTTCCTTTTATCCTTTCTTCCTACCATGCATCTTTCCTTTCATATTTCCTCTCTCCTTTCTTTGCAACTTTTCATCCCTACAGTATTTCCTTCAATCTTTATTTCCTTCAATCCTTGCTTCCATCCATCTTCCTTATTTTCACCCTTCCCTCTATACATTCATCCTTTCTTCTATACATCCATCTTTTCTTCTTTCATTTATCTATCACTCCATTCTTCCTTTCTTCCTTCCTCCCATCCAACCACAGTCCTACCTTCTTTCCATTCCACTCATCACTTGCTTACTGAACACCCATCACTGAACTATCAAGCCACGTTTTAAGACATGGGTCAATAGCCATCAATGTGTCTAACCTGATTGTGAATTGTTAAAACTAGTTTGGGAAATAATCAAATCACCCTTCTGTACATATTGTCTAGTGAACAGGTGCTGGAGTAGTTGGAGGGCCTTGTTGGATTTGTGTCCGGAACAAAATCTGGCGTCAAATTCAACTTATCCAAGGAATGGAATCCTCCCAAGAAGTTCCCTACCTCATCTACTGTTCTTTTGGAGGTGGTGTTTCTCCTCCTAGGTCGTAAGTACCTCCCACATCCATAGGTACTTTGTTCCCTCGATTTTCATTCACTCACCTTTTTCTTTCCCTTCTCCTTGCTGACTCTCTTCTCAATATAGAAACATGCTCAGTTTAAAGGAGGAATCTCTCCTTTTATCTATGTATTATTTTATCTGTTGTTTCAGTCCTCTAAAACTCATTGATGCTCCCTTCATTAGAATCCCGGAGGACCCACATGTTGTCAGAGAACTTCTCACCTCATTTCAATTTGGCTATTCTGTAGCATTTGATGGAACTGACCATCCCTCCTTCCTAAAACTCTCTCTTCCTCTGGCTTCTCTGAGGCCAGAATCTCTTGCTTTTCCTCCTATCTCTTGGACCACTCCTGCCTAGCCTAATGGCTAAGAACATGGGTTCCTAGTGCCATATAATCTGAGTTCTTATCACTTACCAGCTTTAATGATCTTGATCAAATTACTCAACCTCTCTCTGTATCAGTTGACTCATTTGTAGAATGGGCTTATAATAGTCCCTTCTCAAACTGTGTTCCAATGAGGAATTTAATAGAACAGCATTTGACACAGAATAAGTGTTCCATAAACGTTTGTTGTTATCATTATTGTCATCATCAACATTAGCTGTAATGTTACAACATCCATCATGGTACTATAATTATTCAACTACTTGCTTATTTAGCTTTGTTCCCCCAGTGCTTATTTCAATGCCTGAACATGAAAATAGATCAACATATATGTTTGCTAAAGGAATTTCTGGTGCAGTAATAAACTCCTAATTAACTCCTTTTTACCTGTCGGAAAAGAAGCCATTTTCTATGAGCCCCAAATAATGAGAGTGTAGGAACAGTGGGTCCTTACTTGTCAACTGGGTTGAGTGTGGAAGAACTTGAGAAGAACTTGTCACTGTTCCCAAACCAACACTCTCTGTCATTCTGGTATCCGTAATGGGTGGTAAAGATGTCCTGACTGGCTGCGTCCAAGTCTGCAAAGTACTGGCTGTAACCAAGGGTAATGCAGCAGTGCTTTGGCTCTCTGCCTCAAGGTTGGTGTCTACTATTCTTGGGGTAGCTGGTGAGGAAGTAATCCAATGGGGGAGTGGGCTGGTTGAAGAATCAGTGGTACGGAAGGTCAAAGAGGGGAATGGTATTGAAGCTGAAGAAGGTAGACTCTCTGCAGTGGTGGGCATAATAGCATCCCCAGGGCCTGATTCTGTCCTAGAAAATGGACTGACTGAAATGGCACCTGGAACTCCAGATGTAGCAAAGGAAGCCATGGCCTCTGACAAAGAAGGTGTTAGTGTGTTATTAGCAAAAATGGTCTCAGCTGAAGACAGCATATCTGTGCTTAGGTAACGTGTATTTTCTGATACAGGCATAGAAAGATTGGATTCTGGGACAGTTACGCCAGCAGACCTTGTAATGGAGAGAGAAGTGTAAAAGCGTGTGACTGTTTCCACTGGAATGTCAGTATACTGTGTAGACAGAGGCTGATCAGGTGCTGATACTTTCACAGAAGACGTAGCATCAGTCCTGGGACCCTTCAAACCATGAGTGGACAGAGGCGATGAAGGTGTGTTTGTGAGTGTGCTTGAGCTGGAATCCAAGGCTATTCTTGTCTCCTGCAGTCTAGGAGTCAGATGGGAAAGTGTCTTCGTCTCAAAGGAGGAACGCATTGATGAGGAAGGAGTGGTCTCATACACGGAGGAAGCAGTACCCATAGGATATGTGGTGCTGGAGGACTCAGGAAAAATTGGGACAGAGGAACTTAGTTCGTGTCCAGAACTGCTGGAACCCACAGTACTCATTATTGTGTATAGGGGAGGAAGAATTTTCGCTGTATCTATGGAGAATTCAGAGGTGGAAATTATCTCAACTGTGGGACTACTCAAAGTTGGAGGTAACGTGGTCACTGCTACCAAGGTTGTACCCAATCTGTCTTCGGTCTTCCCCAGACCACGGGTGAGAACTGAGGTCACAGGTGTAGGAGACGAGGGGCTCCTCCCTGATAATGTGGATGGCTCAGGGGAGGGTGTTCTCATGGTAGGTACAATCACTGTGGAAGATGGAGAGCCAGTTTCTATCACAGAGGCAGGGCTTGGCCAAGACACATCCTCGGGACCTCTGCTGCTGAGAGTGGTCATCTCTCGGTGTGTAAAACTCTGAGTCACAGTCGAGTGAATCTCTGCCCCTGAGGTGTTGGTTGTAGTGCCCAAAGTGAGTGGGTCCTCTGATGTAGCTTCAGTGGGACCAGTTTGGGTTGTCATGGTCACTTCTGCAGATTCTGTCATCACCGAAGAGGCAGAGGGCCAGGTGATAGTTCCTGCAGGGAAGTCTGGCGACATTGTGGACTGAACAAGGCCACGGATGGACGTGCTGCTAGAGGAGATCAGTTCTGTCCTAGAGATCTCAGTAGTCGTATCAGTGGGTACTTTGGAAAGGACGCCGATTTTCTCTGTGGCTGAGTGGTTCTGCTGGACGGTGCTTGTGTTCCTCAGTTCAGGAGTCAGAGAGGATATGGAGTCTAGCTCAAACACTGTAGTTTCTACAGAGTGAGGCACTGATGTGGTAACACGGGTGTCCCTAGAGTTGGAAGGAATAAGCATTGGAAACGTGACATTGGATGGCTCCGAGTCAGCTGAGGCAGACGAATGTGTTTCATGTCCAGAGCTTTCGTTGGCCCCATTGATCCCAGCTGTGTTTCTGGAGGGCTGAATTGCATCTGTACCTGTGGAGGCTTCAGAGGTGGACAGTATCTCAATGGTGGTGCTCATCTCAGTTGAAGGTGAACTGGGCACAGGTTCCACACTTGTACCCAATGTGTCTCTGGTTTTCCGCAGACCACGGGTGAGAAGTGAGGTCACAGGAGTAGGAGAGGAGGGGCTTCTCCCTGGTAATGTGGATGGCTCAGGGGAGGGTGTTGTCATGGCAGGTACAATCACTGGGGAAGATGGAGAGCCAGTCTCTATCACAGAGGCAGGGCTTGGCCAAGACACATCCTCGGGACCTCTGCTGCTGAGAGTGGACATCTCTGGGTGCGTAAAACTCTGAGTCACAGTCGAGTGGATCTCTGCCCCTGAGGTGTTGGTTGTAGTGTCCAAGGTAAGTGGGTCCTGTGATGTCGGCTCAATGGGACCTGTTTGGGTGGTCATGGTGACTCCTGCAGATTCTCTTGGCACAGGAGAGGCAGAGGGCCCGGTGATGATGCCTGCAGGAATGTCTGGCAACAACGTGTACTGAACAGGGCCAGGGATGGACGTGCTGCTAGGGGAGATCGGTTCGGTCCTAGAGTTCTCAATAGTCGTCGTATCAGTGGGTACTTTGGAAGGGACGGCGATTTTCTCTGTGTCTGTGCTGTTCTGCTGGACGGTGCTGGGCTTCCTCAGTGGAGGAGTCAGAGAGGATGTGGAGTGTATCTCAAACATTGTAGTTTCTAAAGAGTGAGGCATTGATGTAGAAACACTGGTGTCCCTAGAGGGGGAAGGAGTAACCATTGGGGACGTGACATTCGATGGCTCTGATTCAGCTGGGGCAGAGGAATGTGCTTCATGTCCAGAAATTGTGTTGGCCCGGTGGGTCCCAGCTGTGTTTTTGGAGGGCTGAATTGCATCTGTACCTGTGGAGGCTTCAGAGGTGGACAGTATCTCAATGGTGGTGCTCATCTCACTTGAAGGTGAACTGGACACAGGTTCCACACTTGTACCCAATGTGTCTCTGGTTTTCCGCAGACCACGGTTGAGAAGTGAGGTCACAGGAGTAGGAGAGGAGGGGCTTCTCCCTGGTAATGTGGATGGCTCAGGGGAGGGTGTTGTCCTGGTAGGTACAGTCACTGGGGAAGATGGAGAGCCAGTCTCTATCACAGAGGCAGGGCTTGGCCAAGACACATCCTCGGGACCTCTGCTGCTGAGAGTGGTCATCTCTGGTTGCATAAAACTCTGAGTCACAGTCGAGTGAATCTCCGCCCCTGTGGTATTAGTTGTAGCGCCCAAGGTAAGTGGGTCGTGTGAAGTAGCCTCAATGGGACCTGTTTGGGTGGTCATGGTCACTTCTGCAGATTCTGTCGTCACAGGAGAGGCAGAGGGCCTGGTGATCAGGCCTTCAGGGATGTCTGGCGACATCGTGGACTGAACAGGGCCAGCGATGGACGTGCTGCTAGAGGAGTTGGGTTCGGTCCTAGAGATCTCAGTAGTCATATCAGTGGGTACTTTGGAAAGGACGCCGATTTTCTCTGTGGCTGAGCTGTTCTGCTGGACGGTGCTTGTGTTCCTCAGTTCAGGAGTCAGAGAGGATATGGAGTCTAGCTCAAACACTGTAGTTTCTAAAGAGTTAGGCACTGATGTGCTAACACGGGTGTCCCTAGAGTTGGAAGGAATAAGCATTGGAAACGTGACATTGGATGGCTCCGAGTCAGCTGAGGCAGACGAATGTGTTTCATGTCCAGAGCTTTCGTTGGCCCCATTGATCCCAGCTGTGTTTTTGGAGGGCTGAATTGCATCTGTACCTGTGGAGGCTTCAGAGGTGGACAGTATCTCAATGGTGGTGCTCATCTCAGTTGAAGGTGAACTGGGCACAGGTTCCACACTTGTACCCAATGTGTCTCTGGTTTTCCGCAGACCACGGGTGAGAAGTGAGGTCACAGGAGTAGGAGAGGAGGGGCTTCTCCCTGGTAATGTGGATGGCTCAGGGGAGGGTGTTGTCATGGCAGGTACAATCACTGGGGAAGATGGAGAGCCAGTCTCTATCACAGAGGCAGGGCTTGGCCAAGACACATCCTCGGGACCTCTGCTGCTGAGAGTGGACATCTCTGGGTGCGTAAAACTCTGAGTCACAGTCGAGTGGATCTCTGCCCCTGAGGTGTTGGTTGTAGTGTCCAAGGTAAGTGGGTCCTGTGATGTCGGCTCAATGGGACCTGTTTGGGTGGTCATGGTGACTCCTGCAGATTCTCTTGGCACAGGAGAGGCAGAGGGCCCGGTGATGATGCCTGCAGGAATGTCTGGCAACAACGTGTACTGAACAGGGCCAGGGATGGACGTGCTGCTAGGGGAGATCGGTTCGGTCCTAGAGTTCTCAATAGTCGTCGTATCAGTGGGTACTTTGGAAGGGACGGCGATTTTCTCTGTGTCTGTGCTGTTCTGCTGGACGGTGCTGGGCTTCCTCAGTGGAGGAGTCAGAGAGGATGTGGAGTGTATCTCAAACATTGTAGTTTCTAAAGAGTGAGGCATTGATGTAGAAACACTGGTGTCCCTAGAGGGGGAAGGAGTAACCATTGGGGACGTGACATTCGATGGCTCTGATTCAGCTGGGGCAGAGGAATGTGCTTCATGTCCAGAAATTGTGTTGGCCCGGTGGGTCCCAGCTGTGTTTTTGGAGGGCTGAATTGCATCTGTACCTGTGGAGGCTTCAGAGGTGGACAGTATCTCAATGGTGGTGCTCATCTCACTTGAAGGTGAACTGGACACAGGTTCCACACTTGTACCCAATGTGTCTCTGGTTTTCCGCAGACCACGGGTGAGAAGTGAGGTCACAGGAGTAGGAGAGGAGGGGCTTCTCCCTGGTAATGTGGATGGCTCAGGGGAGGGTGTTGTCCTGGTAGGTACAGTCACTGGGGAAGATGGAGAGCCAGTCTCTATCACAGAGGCAGGGCTTGGCCAAGACACATCCTCGGGACCTCTGCTGCTGAGAGTGGTCATCTCTGGTTGCATAAAACTCTGAGTCACAGTCGAGTGAATCTCCGCCCCTGTGGTATTAGTTGTAGCGCCCAAGGTAAGTGGGTCGTGTGAAGTAGCCTCAATGGGACCTGTTTGGGTGGTCATGGTCACTTCTGCAGATTCTGCCGTCACAGGAGAGGCAGAGGGCCTGGTGATCAGGCCTTCAGGGATGTCTGGCGACATCGTGGACTGAACAGGGCCAGCGATGGACGTGCTGCTAGAGGAGTTGGGTTCGGTCCTAGAGATCTCAGTAGTCATATCAGTGGGTACTTTGGAAAGGACGCCGATTTTCTCTGTGGCTGAGCTGTTCTGCTGGACGGTGCTTGTGTTCCTCAGTTCAGGAGTCAGAGAGGATATGGAGTCTAGCTCAAACACTGTAGTTTCTAAAGAGTTAGGCACTGATGCGCTAACACGGGTGTCCCTAGAGTTGGAAGGAATAAGCATTGGAAACGTGACATTGGATGGCTCCGAGTCAGCTGAGGCAGACGAATGTGTTTCATGTCCAGAGCTTTCGTTGGCCCCATTGATCCCAGCTGTGTTTTTGGAGGGCTGAATTGCATCTGTACCTGTGGAGGCTTCAGAGGTGGACAGTATCTCAATGGTGGTGCTCATCTCAGTTGAAGGTGAACTGGGCACAGGTTCCACACTTGTACCCAATGTGTCTCTGGTTTTCCGCAGACCACGGGTGAGAAGTGAGGTCACAGGAGTAGGAGAGGAGGGGCTTCTCCCTGGTAATGTGGATGGCTCAGGGGAGGGTGTTGTCATGGCAGGTACAATCACTGGGGAAGATGGAGAGCCAGTCTCTATCACAGAGGCAGGGCTTGGCCAAGACACATCCTCGGGACCTCTGCTGCTGAGAGTGGACATCTCTGGGTGCGTAAAACTCTGAGTCACAGTCGAGTGGATCTCTGCCCCTGAGGTGTTGGTTGTAGTGTCCAAGGTAAGTGGGTCCTGTGATGTCGGCTCAATGGGACCTGTTTGGGTGGTCATGGTGACTCCTGCAGATTCTCTTGGCACAGGAGAGGCAGAGGGCCCGGTGATGATGCCTGCAGGAATGTCTGGCAACAACGTGTACTGAACAGGGCCAGGGATGGACGTGCTGCTAGGGGAGATCGGTTCGGTCCTAGAGTTCTCAATAGTCGTCGTATCAGTGGGTACTTTGGAAGGGACGGCGATTTTCTCTGTGTCTGTGCTGTTCTGCTGGACGGTGCTGGGCTTCCTCAGTGGAGGAGTCAGAGAGGATGTGGAGTGTATCTCAAACATTGTAGTTTCTAAAGAGTGAGGCATTGATGTAGAAACACTGGTGTCCCTAGAGGGGGAAGGAGTAACCATTGGGGACGTGACATTCGATGGCTCTGATTCAGCTGGGGCAGAGGAATGTGCTTCATGTCCAGAAATTGTGTTGGCCCGGTGGGTCCCAGCTGTGTTTTTGGAGGGCTGAATTGCATCTGTACCTGTGGAGGCTTCAGAGGTGGACAGTATCTCAATGGTGGTGCTCATCTCACTTGAAGGTGAACTGGACACAGGTTCCACACTTGTACCCAATGTGTCTCTGGTTTTCCGCAGACCACGGGTGAGAAGTGAGGTCACAGGAGTAGGAGAGGAGGGGCTTCTCCCTGGTAATGTGGATGGCTCAGGGGAGGGTGTTGTCCTGGTAGGTACAGTCACTGGGGAAGATGGAGAGCCAGTCTCTATCACAGAGGCAGGGCTTGGCCAAGACACATCCTCGGGACCTCTGCTGCTGAGAGTGGTCATCTCTGGTTGCATAAAACTCTGAGTCACAGTCGAGTGAATCTCCGCCCCTGTGGTATTAGTTGTAGCGCCCAAGGTAAGTGGGTCGTGTGAAGTAGCCTCAATGGGACCTGTTTGGGTGGTCATGGTCACTTCTGCAGATTCTGCCGTCACAGGAGAGGCAGAGGGCCTGGTGATCAGGCCTTCAGGGATGTCTGGCGACATCGTGGACTGAACAGGGCCAGCGATGGACGTGCTGCTAGAGGAGTTGGGTTCGGTCCTAGAGATCTCAGTAGTCATATCAGTGGGTACTTTGGAAAGGACGCCGATTTTCTCTGTGGCTGAGCTGTTCTGCTGGACGGTGCTTGTGTTCCTCAGTTCAGGAGTCAGAGAGGATATGGAGTCTAGCTCAAACACTGTAGTTTCTAAAGAGTTAGGCACTGATGCGCTAACACGGGTGTCCCTAGAGTTGGAAGGAATAAGCATTGGAAACGTGACATTGGATGGCTCCGAGTCAGCTGAGGCAGACGAATGTGTTTCATGTCCAGAGCTTTCGTTGGCCCCATTGATCCCAGCTGTGTTTTTGGAGGGCTGAATTGCATCTGTACCTGTGGAGGCTTCAGAGGTGGACAGTATCTCAATGGTGGTGCTCATCTCAGTTGAAGGTGAACTGGGCACAGGTTCCACACTTGTACCCAATGTGTCTCTGGTTTTCCGCAGACCACGGGTGAGAAGTGAGGTCACAGGAGTAGGAGAGGAGGGGCTCCTCCCTGGTAATGTGGATGGCTCAGGGGAGGGTGTTGTCATGGCAGGTACAATCACTGGGGAAGATGGAGAGCCAGTCTCTATCACAGAGGCAGGGCTTGGCCAAGACACATCCTCGGGACCTCTGCTGCTGAGAGTGGACATCTCTGGGTGCGTAAAACTCTGAGTCACAGTCGAGTGGATCTCTGCCCCTGAGGTGTTGGTTGTAGTGTCCAAGGTAAGTGGGTCCTGTGATGTCGGCTCAATGGGACCTGTTTGGGTGGTCATGGTGACTCCTGCAGATTCTCTTGGCACAGGAGAGGCAGAGGGCCCGGTGATGATGCCTGCAGGAATGTCTGGCAACAACGTGTACTGAACAGGGCCAGGGATGGACGTGCTGCTAGGGGAGATCGGTTCGGTCCTAGAGTTCTCAATAGTCGTCGTATCAGTGGGTACTTTGGAAGGGACGGCGATTTTCTCTGTGTCTGTGCTGTTCTGCTGGACGGTGCTGGGCTTCCTCAGTGGAGGAGTCAGAGAGGATGTGGAGTGTATCTCAAACATTGTAGTTTCTAAAGAGTGAGGCATTGATGTAGAAACACTGGTGTCCCTAGAGGGGGAAGGAGTAACCATTGGGGACGTGACATTCGATGGCTCTGATTCAGCTGGGGCAGAGGAATGTGCTTCATGTCCAGAAATTGTGTTGGCCCGGTGGGTCCCAGCTGTGTTTTTGGAGGGCTGAATTGCATCTGTACCTGTGGAGGCTTCAGAGGTGGACAGTATCTCAATGGTGGTGCTCATCTCACTTGAAGGTGAACTGGACACAGGTTCCACACTTGTACCCAATGTGTCTCTGGTTTTCCGCAGACCACGGGTGAGAAGTGAGGTCACAGGAGTAGGAGAGGAGGGGCTTCTCCCTGGTAATGTGGATGGCTCAGGGGAGGGTGTTGTCCTGGTAGGTACAGTCACTGGGGAAGATGGAGAGCCAGTCTCTATCACAGAGGCAGGGCTTGGCCAAGACACATCCTCGGGACCTCTGCTGCTGAGAGTGGTCATCTCTGGTTGCATAAAACTCTGAGTCACAGTCGAGTGAATCTCCGCCCCTGTGGTATTAGTTGTAGCGCCCAAGGTAAGTGGGTCGTGTGAAGTAGCCTCAATGGGACCTGTTTGGGTGGTCATGGTCACTTCTGCAGATTCTGTCGTCACAGGAGAGGCAGAGGGCCTGGTGATCAGGCCTTCAGGGATGTCTGGCGACATCGTGGACTGAACAGGGCCAGCGATGGACGTGCTGCTAGAGGAGTTGGGTTCGGTCCTAGAGATCTCAGTAGTCATATCAGTGGGTACTTTGGAAAGGACGCCGATTTTCTCTGTGGCTGAGCTGTTCTGCTGGACGGTGCTTGTGTTCCTCAGTTCAGGAGTCAGAGAGGATATGGAGTCTAGCTCAAACACTGTAGTTTCTAAAGAGTTAGGCACTGATGTGCTAACACGGGTGTCCCTAGAGTTGGAAGGAATAAGCATTGGAAACGTGACATTGGATGGCTCCGAGTCAGCTGAGGCAGACGAATGTGTTTCATGTCCAGAGCTTTCGTTGGCCCCATTGATCCCAGCTGTGTTTTTGGAGGGCTGAATTGCATCTGTACCTGTGGAGGCTTCAGAGGTGGACAGTATCTCAATGGTGGTGCTCATCTCAGTTGAAGGTGAACTGGGCACAGGTTCCACACTTGTACCCAATGTGTCTCTGGTTTTCCGCAGACCACGGGTGAGAAGTGAGGTCACAGGAGTAGGAGAGGAGGGGCTCCTCCCTGGTAATGTGGATGGCTCAGGGGAGGGTGTTGTCATGGCAGGTACAATCACTGGGGAAGATGGAGAGCCAGTCTCTATCACAGAGGCAGGGCTTGGCCAAGACACATCCTCGGGACCTCTGCTGCTGAGAGTGGACATCTCTGGGTGCGTAAAACTCTGAGTCACAGTCGAGTGGATCTCTGCCCCTGAGGTGTTGGTTGTAGTGTCCAAGGTAAGTGGGTCCTGTGATGTCGGCTCAATGGGACCTGTTTGGGTGGTCATGGTGACTCCTGCAGATTCTCTTGGCACAGGAGAGGCAGAGGGCCCGGTGATGATGCCTGCAGGAATGTCTGGCAACAACGTGTACTGAACAGGGCCAGGGATGGACGTGCTGCTAGGGGAGATCGGTTCGGTCCTAGAGTTCTCAATAGTCGTCGTATCAGTGGGTACTTTGGAAGGGACGGCGATTTTCTCTGTGTCTGTGCTGTTCTGCTGGACGGTGCTGGGCTTCCTCAGTGGAGGAGTCAGAGAGGATGTGGAGTGTATCTCAAACATTGTAGTTTCTAAAGAGTGAGGCATTGATGTAGAAACACTGGTGTCCCTAGAGGGGGAAGGAGTAACCATTGGGGACGTGACATTCGATGGCTCTGATTCAGCTGGGGCAGAGGAATGTGCTTCATGTCCAGAAATTGTGTTGGCCCGGTGGGTCCCAGCTGTGTTTTTGGAGGGCTGAATTGCATCTGTACCTGTGGAGGCTTCAGAGGTGGACAGTATCTCAATGGTGGTGCTCATCTCACTTGAAGGTGAACTGGACACAGGTTCCACACTTGTACCCAATGTGTCTCTGGTTTTCCGCAGACCACGGGTGAGAAGTGAGGTCACAGGAGTAGGAGAGGAGGGGCTTCTCCCTGGTAATGTGGATGGCTCAGGGGAGGGTGTTGTCCTGGTAGGTACAGTCACTGGGGAAGATGGAGAGCCAGTCTCTATCACAGAGGCAGGGCTTGGCCAAGACACATCCTCGGGACCTCTGCTGCTGAGAGTGGTCATCTCTGGTTGCATAAAACTCTGAGTCACAGTCGAGTGAATCTCCGCCCCTGTGGTATTAGTTGTAGCGCCCAAGGTAAGTGGGTCGTGTGAAGTAGCCTCAATGGGACCTGTTTGGGTGGTCATGGTCACTTCTGCAGATTCTGTCGTCACAGGAGAGGCAGAGGGCCTGGTGATCAGGCCTTCAGGGATGTCTGGCGACATCGTGGACTGAACAGGGCCAGCGATGGACGTGCTGCTAGAGGAGTTGGGTTCGGTCCTAGAGATCTCAGTAGTCATATCAGTGGGTACTTTGGAAAGGACGCCGATTTTCTCTGTGGCTGAGCTGTTCTGCTGGACGGTGCTTGTGTTCCTCAGTTCAGGAGTCAGAGAGGATATGGAGTCTAGCTCAAACACTGTAGTTTCTAAAGAGTTAGGCACTGATGTGCTAACACGGGTGTCCCTAGAGTTGGAAGGAATAAGCATTGGAAACGTGACATTGGATGGCTCCGAGTCAGCTGAGGCAGACGAATGTGTTTCATGTCCAGAGCTTTCGTTGGCCCCATTGATCCCAGCTGTGTTTTTGGAGGGCTGAATTGCATCTGTACCTGTGGAGGCTTCAGAGGTGGACAGTATCTCAATGGTGGTGCTCATCTCAGTTGAAGGTGAACTGGGCACAGGTTCCACACTTGTACCCAATGTGTCTCTGGTTTTCCGCAGACCACGGGTGAGAAGTGAGGTCACAGGAGTAGGAGAGGAGGGGCTCCTCCCTGGTAATGTGGATGGCTCAGGGGAGGGTGTTGTCATGGCAGGTACAATCACTGGGGAAGATGGAGAGCCAGTCTCTATCACAGAGGCAGGGCTTGGCCAAGACACATCCTCGGGACCTCTGCTGCTGAGAGTGGACATCTCTGGGTGCGTAAAACTCTGAGTCACAGTCGAGTGGATCTCTGCCCCTGAGGTGTTGGTTGTAGTGTCCAAGGTAAGTGGGTCCTGTGATGTCGGCTCAATGGGACCTGTTTGGGTGGTCATGGTGACTCCTGCAGATTCTCTTGGCACAGGAGAGGCAGAGGGCCCGGTGATGATGCCTGCAGGAATGTCTGGCAACAACGTGTACTGAACAGGGCCAGGGATGGACGTGCTGCTAGGGGAGATCGGTTCGGTCCTAGAGTTCTCAATAGTCGTCGTATCAGTGGGTACTTTGGAAAGGACGGCGATTTTCTCTGTGTCTGTGCTGTTCTGCTGGACGGTGCTGGGCTTCCTCAGTGGAGGAGTCAGAGAGGATGTGGAGTGTATCTCAAACATTGTAGTTTCTAAAGAGTGAGGCATTGATGTAGAAACACTGGTGTCCCTAGAGGGGGAAGGAGTAACCATTGGGGACGTGACATTCGATGGCTCTGATTCAGCTGGGGCAGAGGAATGTGCTTCATGTCCAGAAATTGTGTTGGCCCGGTGGGTCCCAGCTGTGTTTTTGGAGGGCTGAATTGCATCTGTACCTGTGGAGGCTTCAGAGGTGGACAGTATCTCAATGGTGGTGCTCATCTCACTTGAAGGTGAACTGGACACAGGTTCCACACTTGTACCCAATGTGTCTCTGGTTTTCCGCAGACCACGGGTGAGAAGTGAGGTCACAGGAGTAGGAGAGGAGGGGCTTCTCCCTGGTAATGTGGATGGCTCAGGGGAGGGTGTTGTCCTGGTAGGTACAGTCACTGGGGAAGATGGAGAGCCAGTCTCTATCACAGAGGCAGGGCTTGGCCAAGACACATCCTCGGGACCTCTGCTGCTGAGAGTGGTCATCTCTGGTTGCATAAAACTCTGAGTCACAGTCGAGTGAATCTCCGCCCCTGTGGTATTAGTTGTAGCGCCCAAGGTAAGTGGGTCGTGTGAAGTAGCCTCAATGGGACCTGTTTGGGTGGTCATGGTCACTTCTGCAGATTCTGTCGTCACAGGAGAGGCAGAGGGCCTGGTGATCAGGCCTTCAGGGATGTCTGGCGACATCGTGGACTGAACAGGGCCAGCGATGGACGTGCTGCTAGAGGAGTTGGGTTCGGTCCTAGAGATCTCAGTAGTCATATCAGTGGGTACTTTGGAAAGGACGCCGATTTTCTCTGTGGCTGAGCTGTTCTGCTGGACGGTGCTTGTGTTCCTCAGTTCAGGAGTCAGAGAGGATATGGAGTCTAGCTCAAACACTGTAGTTTCTAAAGAGTTAGGCACTGATGTGCTAACACGGGTGTCCCTAGAGTTGGAAGGAATAAGCATTGGAAACGTGACATTGGATGGCTCCGAGTCAGCTGAGGCAGACGAATGTGTTTCATGTCCAGAGCTTTCGTTGGCCCCATTGATCCCAGCTGTGTTTTTGGAGGGCTGAATTGCATCTGTACCTGTGGAGGCTTCAGAGGTGGACAGTATCTCAATGGTGGTGCTCATCTCAGTTGAAGGTGAACTGGGCACAGGTTCCACACTTGTACCCAATGTGTCTCTGGTTTTCCGCAGACCACGGGTGAGAAGTGAGGTCACAGGAGTAGGAGAGGAGGGGCTTCTCCCTGGTAATGTGGATGGCTCAGGGGAGGGTGTTGTCATGGCAGGTACAATCACTGGGGAAGATGGAGAGCCAGTCTCTATCACAGAGGCAGGGCTTGGCCAAGACACATCCTCGGGACCTCTGCTGCTGAGAGTGGACATCTCTGGGTGCGTAAAACTCTGAGTCACAGTCGAGTGGATCTCTGCCCCTGAGGTGTTGGTTGTAGTGTCCAAGGTAAGTGGGTCCTGTGATGTCGGCTCAATGGGACCTGTTTGGGTGGTCATGGTGACTCCTGCAGATTCTCTTGGCACAGGAGAGGCAGAGGGCCCGGTGATGATGCCTGCAGGAATGTCTGGCAACAACGTGTACTGAACAGGGCCAGGGATGGACGTGCTGCTAGGGGAGATCGGTTCGGTCCTAGAGTTCTCAATAGTCGTCGTATCAGTGGGTACTTTGGAAGGGACGGCGATTTTCTCTGTGTCTGTGCTGTTCTGCTGGACGGTGCTGGGCTTCCTCAGTGGAGGAGTCAGAGAGGATGTGGAGTGTATCTCAAACATTGTAGTTTCTAAAGAGTGAGGCATTGATGTAGAAACACTGGTGTCCCTAGAGGGGGAAGGAGTAACCATTGGGGACGTGACATTCGATGGCTCTGATTCAGCTGGGGCAGAGGAATGTGCTTCATGTCCAGAAATTGTGTTGGCCCGGTGGGTCCCAGCTGTGTTTTTGGAGGGCTGAATTGCATCTGTACCTGTGGAGGCTTCAGAGGTGGACAGTATCTCAATGGTGGTGCTCATCTCACTTGAAGGTGAACTGGACACAGGTTCCACACTTGTACCCAATGTGTCTCTGGTTTTCCGCAGACCACGGGTGAGAAGTGAGGTCACAGGAGTAGGAGAGGAGGGGCTTCTCCCTGGTAATGTGGATGGCTCAGGGGAGGGTGTTGTCCTGGTAGGTACAGTCACTGGGGAAGATGGAGAGCCAGTCTCTATCACAGAGGCAGGGCTTGGCCAAGACACATCCTCGGGACCTCTGCTGCTGAGAGTGGTCATCTCTGGTTGCATAAAACTCTGAGTCACAGTCGAGTGAATCTCCGCCCCTGTGGTATTAGTTGTAGCGCCCAAGGTAAGTGGGTCGTGTGAAGTAGCCTCAATGGGACCTGTTTGGGTGGTCATGGTCACTTCTGCAGATTCTGTCGTCACAGGAGAGGCAGAGGGCCTGGTGATCAGGCCTTCAGGGATGTCTGGCGACATCGTGGACTGAACAGGGCCAGCGATGGACGTGCTGCTAGAGGAGTTGGGTTCGGTCCTAGAGATCTCAGTAGTCATATCAGTGGGTACTTTGGAAAGGACGCCGATTTTCTCTGTGGCTGAGCTGTTCTGCTGGACGGTGCTTGTGTTCCTCAGTTCAGGAGTCAGAGAGGATATGGAGTCTAGCTCAAACACTGTAGTTTCTAAAGAGTTAGGCACTGATGTGCTAACACGGGTGTCCCTAGAGTTGGAAGGAATAAGCATTGGAAACGTGACATTGGATGGCTCCGAGTCAGCTGAGGCAGACGAATGTGTTTCATGTCCAGAGCTTTCGTTGGCCCCATTGATCCCAGCTGTGTTTCTGGAGGGCTGAATTGCATCTGTACCTGTGGAGGCTTCAGAGGTGGACAGTATCTCAATGGTGGTGCTCATCTCAGTTGAAGGTGAACTGGGCACAGGTTCCACACTTGTACCCAATGTGTCTCTGGTTTTCCGCAGACCACGGGTGAGAAGTGAGGTCACAGGAGTAGGAGAGGAGGGGCTTCTCCCTGGTAATGTGGATGGCTCAGGGGAGGGTGTTGTCATGGCAGGTACAATCACTGGGGAAGATGGAGAGCCAGTCTCTATCACAGAGGCAGGGCTTGGCCAAGACACATCCTCGGGACCTCTGCTGCTGAGAGTGGACATCTCTGGGTGCGTAAAACTCTGAGTCACAGTCGAGTGGATCTCTGCCCCTGAGGTGTTGGTTGTAGTGTCCAAGGTAAGTGGGTCCTGTGATGTCGGCTCAATGGGACCTGTTTGGGTGGTCATGGTGACTCCTGCAGATTCTCTTGGCACAGGAGAGGCAGAGGGCCCGGTGATGATGCCTGCAGGAATGTCTGGCAACAACGTGTACTGAACAGGGCCAGGGATGGACGTGCTGCTAGGGGAGATCGGTTCGGTCCTAGAGTTCTCAATAGTCGTCGTATCAGTGGGTACTTTGGAAGGGACGGCGATTTTCTCTGTGTCTGTGCTGTTCTGCTGGACGGTGCTGGGCTTCCTCAGTGGAGGAGTCAGAGAGGATGTGGAGTGTATCTCAAACATTGTAGTTTCTAAAGAGTGAGGCATTGATGTAGAAACACTGGTGTCCCTAGAGGGGGAAGGAGTAACCATTGGGGACGTGACATTCGATGGCTCTGATTCAGCTGGGGCAGAGGAATGTGCTTCATGTCCAGAAATTGTGTTGGCCCGGTGGGTCCCAGCTGTGTTTTTGGAGGGCTGAATTGCATCTGTACCTGTGGAGGCTTCAGAGGTGGACAGTATCTCAATGGTGGTGCTCATCTCACTTGAAGGTGAACTGGACACAGGTTCCACACTTGTACCCAATGTGTCTCTGGTTTTCCGCAGACCACGGTTGAGAAGTGAGGTCACAGGAGTAGGAGAGGAGGGGCTTCTCCCTGGTAATGTGGATGGCTCAGGGGAGGGTGTTGTCCTGGTAGGTACAGTCACTGGGGAAGATGGAGAGCCAGTCTCTATCACAGAGGCAGGGCTTGGCCAAGACACATCCTCGGGACCTCTGCTGCTGAGAGTGGTCATCTCTGGTTGCATAAAACTCTGAGTCACAGTCGAGTGGATCTCTGCCCCTGAGGTGTTGGTTGTAGCGTCCAAGGTAAGTGGGTCCTGTGATGTCGGCTCAATGGGACCTGTTTGGGTGGTCATGGTCACTTCTGCAGATTCTGTCGTCACAGGAGAGGCAGAGGGCCTGGTGATCAGGCCTTCAGGGATGTCTGGCGACATCGTGGACTGAACAGGGCCAGCGATGGACGTGCTGCTAGAGGAGTTGGGTTCGGTCCTAGAGATCTCAGTAGTCATATCAGTGGGTACTTTGGAAAGGACGCCGATTTTCTCTGTGGCTGAGCTGTTCTGCTGGACGGTGCTTGTGTTCCTCAGTTCAGGAGTCAGAGAGGATATGGAGTCTAGCTCAAACACTGTAGTTTCTAAAGAGTTAGGCACTGATGTGCTAACACGGGTGTCCCTAGAGTTGGAAGGAATAAGCATTGGAAACGTGACATTGGATGGCTCCGAGTCAGCTGAGGCAGACGAATGTGTTTCATGTCCAGAGCTTTCGTTGGCCCCATTGATCCCAGCTGTGTTTTTGGAGGGCTGAATTGCATCTGTACCTGTGGAGGCTTCAGAGGTGGACAGTATCTCAATGGTGGTGCTCATCTCACTTGAAGGTGAACTGGGCACAGGTTCCACACTTGTACCCAATGTGTCTCTGGTTTTCCGCAGACCACGGGTGAGAAGTGAGGTCACAGGAGTAGGAGAGGAGGGGCTTCTCCCTGGTAATGTGGATGGCTCAGGGGAGGGTGTTGTCATGGCAGGTACAATCACTGGGGAAGATGGAGAGCCAGTCTCTATCACAGAGGCAGGGCTTGGCCAAGACACATCCTCGGGACCTCTGCTGCTGAGAGTGGACATCTCTGGGTGCGTAAAACTCTGAGTCACAGTCGAGTGGATCTCTGCCCCTGAGGTGTTGGTTGTAGTGTCCAAGGTAAGTGGGTCCTGTGATGTCGGCTCAATGGGACCTGTTTGGGTGGTCATGGTGACTCCTGCAGATTCTCTTGGCACAGGAGAGGCAGAGGGCCCGGTGATGATGCCTGCAGGAATGTCTGGCAACAACGTGTACTGAACAGGGCCAGGGATGGACGTGCTGCTAGGGGAGATCGGTTCGGTCCTAGAGTTCTCAATAGTCGTCGTATCAGTGGGTACTTTGGAAGGGACGGCGATTTTCTCTGTGTCTGTGCTGTTCTGCTGGACGGTGCTGGGCTTCCTCAGTGGAGGAGTCAGAGAGGATGTGGAGTGTATCTCAAACATTGTAGTTTCTAAAGAGTGAGGCATTGATGTAGAAACACTGGTGTCCCTAGAGGGGGAAGGAGTAACCATTGGGGACGTGACATTCGATGGCTCTGATTCAGCTGGGGCAGAGGAATGTGCTTCATGTCCAGAAATTGTGTTGGCCCGGTGGGTCCCAGCTGTGTTTTTGGAGGGCTGAATTGCATCTGTACCTGTGGAGGCTTCAGAGGTGGACAGTATCTCAATGGTGGTGCTCATCTCACTTGAAGGTGAACTGGACACAGGTTCCACACTTGTACCCAATGTGTCTCTGGTTTTCCGCAGACCACGGTTGAGAAGTGAGGTCACAGGAGTAGGAGAGGAGGGGCTTCTCCCTGGTAATGTGGATGGCTCAGGGGAGGGTGTTGTCCTGGTAGGTACAGTCACTGGGGAAGATGGAGAGCCAGTCTCTATCACAGAGGCAGGGCTTGGCCAAGACACATCCTCGGGACCTCTGCTGCTGAGAGTGGTCATCTCTGGTTGCATAAAACTCTGAGTCACAGTCGAGTGGATCTCTGCCCCTGAGGTGTTGGTTGTAGCGTCCAAGGTAAGTGGGTCCTGTGATGTCGGCTCAATGGGACCTGTTTGGGTGGTCATGGTCACTTCTGCAGATTCTGTCGTCACAGGAGAGGCAGAGGGCCTGGTGATCAGGCCTTCAGGGATGTCTGGCGACATCGTGGACTGAACAGGGCCAGCGATGGACGTGCTGCTAGAGGAGTTGGGTTCGGTCCTAGAGATCTCAGTAGTCATATCAGTGGGTACTTTGGAAAGGACGCCGATTTTCTCTGTGGCTGAGCTGTTCTGCTGGACGGTGCTTGTGTTCCTCAGTTCAGGAGTCAGAGAGGATATGGAGTCTAGCTCAAACACTGTAGTTTCTAAAGAGTTAGGCACTGATGTGCTAACACGGGTGTCCCTAGAGTTGGAAGGAATAAGCATTGGAAACGTGACATTGGATGGCTCCGAGTCAGCTGAGGCAGACGAATGTGTTTCATGTCCAGAGCTTTCGTTGGCCCCATTGATCCCAGCTGTGTTTTTGGAGGGCTGAATTGCATCTGTACCTGTGGAGGCTTCAGAGGTGGACAGTATCTCAATGGTGGTGCTCATCTCACTTGAAGGTGAACTGGGCACAGGTTCCACACTTGTACCCAATGTGTCTCTGGTTTTCCGCAGACCACGGGTGAGAAGTGAGGTCACAGGAGTAGGAGAGGAGGGGCTTCTCCCTGGTAATGTGGATGGCTCAGGGGAGGGTGTTGTCATGGCAGGTACAATTACTGGGGAGGTTGGAGAGCCAGTCTCTATCATAGAGGCAGGGCTTGGCCAAGACACATCCTCGGGACCTCTGCTGCTGAGAGTGGTCATCTCTGAGTGTGTAGAACTCTGAGTCACAGTCGAATGAGTCCCTGCCCCAGAGACCTTGGTCAATATGTCCAAGGTAAGTGTGTCCTGTGATGTAACCCCTGGGGGACCTGTTTCGGTGGTGATGGTCATTCCCGAAGATTCTGTCATGAACATGGATATAGAGGGGCTGGTTCTGCTTTCTGTAAGTGTGTTTGGAGAAGTTTTGAAGTGAGCAAGGCTTGGGACAGATTTCCTGCTGGAGGAGGTAACTTGTGTCCTGGTTACCTCAGTAGTAGCATCATTTGTGGACACATTGGAAATGACAGTGCTTGTCTCTGTAGCAGAGCTGGTCTCCTGGTAGGTACTTGTCTCCCTAAGTCCAGTATTCAGAGAGGATACTGACTCTCTCTCAATCTTTATAGTCTCAGATGAGCCAGACATTGATGTGGGGGCAGTAGTGTCCCACATGGTGGAGGAGGTAACCACTGAAGATTTAGCTTTGGGTGGCTGTGTGGGGGCCAGGACAGGAGAATGTGATTCATGTTCACAACTGGTAGTCTCTACATGTGTCATTGCTGTGTTTGTGGAAGGATGAATTGCTTCTATATCTGTGGTGACAAACATCTCATCTGAGCTACTCCTCAAATTTGGGGGTAAACTGGTATCAGTTTCCAAACTCGTCCTCAACATGTCTCTGGTCTTCCCCAAGCCGAAGTTCTCAGGCAAGAGACCTGAGGTCACAGGTAGAGTAGAGGAGGTACTTTGCCCTTGTGATGTCAGCAAAACATGAGAAGATGAGGTTGTGTCGGGGATAGGTGCTAGGGAAGAGGAAGAGGTGGTTTCTCCCAGAGAGGGAGGGTTTGTCCATGACACACCTTCAGGACCTTTGCTCGTTTGAGTGGTTATCTTTGACTGTGGAAATCCCTGAGTCACAGCCAAGTAAGTCCCTGACAAGGAGGCTGTGGCTAATGTGTCCATGGTAGGTGCACCCAGCAATGTAGTCCCAGAAGGACCTGTTTGCATGGTGATGGTTATTCTTTCAGAGTCTGTTATGTCAGGGAAGGTAGAGGGCCTGGTGATGTCTGATGACCTTGTGGACTGAGCTAGATCTGGGCTGGAAATTCTGTCAGAGGTAGTGACTTCTGTCCCGGACACCCTAGTAATAGCAAAAGAACTTAGGGAATGGACACTGCTTATCTCTGCGGTTGAGTTGGTATCCATGTAAATACTGGACTCCCTCAGTTCAGTGGTCAGGGGGTAATCAAGCTCTCTTCCAGCCCTTGTGGATTCTGGCCAGGTAGTTGCTGATGTGGAAACAATGGTATTCAGCATGATGGAGGTAGTATTCATTGGATATGTGCCCATGGATGACTCTGAGTGGGCTGGGATAGTGGAATGAAGATCATGTTCAGAATTTGAGGGCCATACTGTTGTATCTACTGTGTTTGTAGATGGGTAAATTGTCTCTTTGTCTGTGGTAGGTTCAGAAGTGGCTATTCTCTCATATGTGCCATTTTTCCAATTTGGAGATGAAGTTGTCCCAGATTCCAAGCTTATGCCCAGTATATCTGTGGTCTTTAATAAGCCTGGGGAGTCAGTAACCTCCTTGATGGTCCCTCCTGAGACAGAAGAGACATTTATCACCTCAGTGTTCAGAGATGTGCTTGAGCTTGATTCTTCTTCCCTCATCCAGGAATGAGATGTAGCTCTTGCCTCTGTTGTAGGAGTCCTTATCCCATTCACCCGGGGAGTTGGATATGGAGTTCTTACTGTATATGGGATTAAGTCCAGAGTTGTTGTTTCTGCTCTAGACATATACCCTGGATCTGCAGAAGCTGTGATGTGAAGCTGGGTAGAACTCTGCTCTACTTCTTTGCTGGCAAGATCTGGCCTCCCTGATAAAGTGACTTTAGAGCTATTTACCATTGTAACAGGTGTGACCTCACTTGTAATGTCCTCTGTGGAGGAGGGCAGCTGTGAGGTAGTTGGGCTGATCATTTTCTCCAAAGGGAGTTCTGAAGGAGTTGTAACCTCCTGAAGAACTGAGGTAGAGGTTTTGGGTGATGACACAGAACTCCCAGTGGCCCAGTCAAGAGTGGACAGAGAATCAGGCAGAGGAGTGGATGGGAGGATCTTTGGGATAGTCTTTGTCTTTGGATGGTCCATAGAAGCCATTGAAACATGCAAGCCTTCTGTTTCTCTTCTACTGGGAGTCCAACTTGTGCTTAAAATGTCAGGAACTGTGGTGCTCATCCTCTCGACACCAGAAGTTGAGATGGGCATAGATGCAGTTGTGTCTAAAGGACTCAATGTCCTTACACTTGTGCTGGCCTCTGTCTTTTCAGCTGAAGCAAAGGAGGATGGGATGGCTAGGCTGGTTCCATTGACAGTCACAAGGCCATGGGGGGTAGACACAGAGCCTGATTCAGTGCTTGACGCTATGGATGAAGTTGTGCTCATTGCAGAAATTGCTTTAGGAGAACCTGTGACTTCCAAGATTGAAGCCATGTCTGTGATAGTCGTGGGGCCTGATGTTGGGGCAGGAGCAGCTGTGGATGACCAGGTGGGTGGGTGCTGTAGGGCAGATGTGCTGGTCTCTGTAGCCAGGGTGCTGTCCATGGTGCTCACACTTCCTTTTGGGCCGGGCATGGTAGTCAGGACTGAATTGGTTTCCATAGTGGTGATCGTGGTGGTGACAAGTGGAGTGGGAGCTATGGTTACCTCCATGTTGCTCACTCCTGCAGGATATGAGGTCTGTGATAGTTGCCCAAGAGTAGAGGCAACATCTCTATTTACTACACTTGTGATGGTTGCCAGTGTCGTAGACCCCACGGAGGGGAATGTGACAGATGGTGAAGAGCTCATTTTTCCTCCTGAGGCATTGGTGATGCTGGTAATGTCTTGGCTTTCAGAGGTCAGAGATGCTAATGTGGTTTGTTCTACGGAGGTTTTATGCAATGTGTCTTTGGCCTCAGGGGATTTATCAAGAATCAGGTTACTCCCAGTTGTCTGCTCTGACCATGGGCTAGCAGATGAATAAGCCTCACTCACAGATACACTTGCCTGTTGTTCATCTGTCATTGTATCTTTACTCAGAACAGTGGAAGGAATGACTGTGATGTTGACCCTTGTCTTGGTTATAAATTCAGATTTATCTGTCACTGAGCTCATGGTTACCATCTGGGTTGTCACAGAGTCCGGGATGGCCACAGAGTCTTCAGGACCAGTGGAAGATGTGTTCAGAGAGACATGTGTGTCCACGGTGGTCCCTCCAGTGGAGCCAAGCCACATGGATAAATTCATTCCAGTTGTCCTTGGAATCAGATTTGGGCTTGTTTGTGGACCAGTCCCTATGTTGCCTTCAGGATTTGACTCTCGGGAGACAGAGGACACTGTGCCCAATGACTTTTTGGTCCCTTCTGGAGTCCCAAGATGGGGGTTGGTTCCAACCTCAGACTGGGACCATTCTGTAGTTGCTGTCCCTTTTGTTGGTGACTTGGCTGGTGTCATGAATCCTGTGGGCAGGTGAGAGAGGCTGATGCCGCTACTCTCTATGGCTGTGGACTGAAGTGTGACTGGTTCCACTGTGGTCTTCATAGGGACAGTTGCTGTTGAAGTATTCCAAGAATTTCCCAGAGTGTACTTCATTTCTGGGCTGGTGCTGGGCTCCTTGGAGCTTATGATTTTGAAGGCTGTAGCCATTTCTGGGCTTCTTGTGGACATACCTGTGATTGGAAAGTGAATTGGTAGGAGATATGCAAAAGGTACAGGAGTCCTGATTGACAGTATCATTTGTTCCTTCCTGTGATTTCAATTCAAACTATTTCCTATTTCTCCAGAAAAGAAAATGTTAACCCTCTCATACCACATTTCAAGACTCTGGACACCAGGGAACATACTGACCATCCCCAAAGATGAATCAAAGTGTTAGGGTTAGTGGGGTGAGGGCTTTGACCCTCTTGTTTACTCAGAAGAAATTGTTACCTGGAACTCAGTGTACTACTGTGTGTGATTTTTCAGGCCCAACCATAGGCAATTACCTCAAGGATATTAACTTCAAATAGAAAATCTGTCCTCCCCACACCAGACTTTGTGCACAGCCAATACACTGAAGTTGCTCTAGACAGTTGCAGTCGAGGACTTGGGTCCCTCTTGACCAGCCATACTCCTATGCATTCCTAGACCAGGAGCCTTCATTCCTAGGTCTCTTTATTTATTACTATTTTTAATAGATCTTTATTGGAATATAATTGCTTCACAATACTGTGTTAATTTCTGTTGTACAACGAAGCAAATCAGCCATATGCATATGCATGTCCCCATATCCCCTCCCTCTTGAGCCTCCCTCCCATCCTCCCTATCCCACCCCTCTAGGTCATCGAAAAGCACCAAGCCGATCTCCCTGTGCTATGCTGCTGCTTCCCACCAGCCAACTATTTTACATTCGGTGGTGTATATATGTCAATGCTACTCTCACTTCGCCCTAGCTTTGCCTTCCCAGCTTCATGTCCGTTTTCTATGTCTACCTCTTTATTCCTGCACTGCAACTAGGTTCATCAGTACCTTTTTTTTTTTTTTTAGATTCCATATATATGCGTTAGCATACGGTATTTGTTTTTCTCTTTCTGACTTACTTCACTCTGTATGACAGTCTCTAGGTCCATCCATCTCACTACAGATAATTCAATTTCCTTTCTTTTAATGGCTGAGTAATATTGCATTGTATATACGTGCCACATCTTTATCCATTCATCTGCCGATGGACACTTAGTTGCTTCTATGTCCTGGCTATTGTAAATAGAGCTGCAGTGAACGTTGTGGTACGTGACTCTTTTTGAATTATGGTTTTCTCAGGGTATATGCCCAGTAGTGGGATTGCTGGGTTGTATGGTAGTTCTATTTGTAGTTTTTTAAGGAACCTCCATACTGTTCTCCATAGTGGCTGTATCAATTTACATTCCCACCAACAGTGCAAGAGAGTTCCCTTTTCACCACACCCTCTCCAGCATTTATTGTTTGTAGGTTTTTTTTTGTTTTTTTTTTTTTTTTTGCGATACGCAGTCCTTTCACTGTTGTGGCCTCTCCCGTTGCGGAGCACAGGCTCCAAACGTGCAGGCTCAGCAGCCATGGCTCACGGGCCCAGCCGCTCTGCGGCATGTGGGATCTTCCCGGACCGGAGCACAAACCCGTGTCCCCTGCATCGGCAGGTGGACTCTCAACCACTGCGCCACCAGGGAAGCCCTTGTAGATTTTTTTATGATGGCCATTCTGATGTGTGTGAGGTGATACCTCATTGTAGTTTTGATTTGCATTTCTCTAATGATTAGTGATATTGAGCATCCTTTCATCTGTTTGTTGGCAATCTGTTTATCTTCTTTGGAGAAATGTCTGTTTAGGTCTTCTGCCCATTTTTGGATTGGGTTGTTTGGTTTTTTGTTTTTAATTTAATTTAATTTATATTTTATGTAGCAGGTTCTTATTAGTTATCTCTTTTATACATACTAGTGTATATATGTCAATCCCAATCTCCCAATTAATCACACCACCACCCCCCCGCCCCCGCCACTTTCCCCCCTTGGTGTCCATATGTTTGTTCTCTACATCTCTGTCTCTATTTCTGCCCTTCAAACCAGTTCATCTGTACCATTTTTCTAAGTTCCACATATATGCGTTAATATACGATATCTGTTCTTGTCTTTCTGACTTACTTCACTCTGTATGACAGTCTCTAATCCATCCACGTCTCTACAAGTGACCCAATTTCATTCCTTTTTATAGCTGAGTAATATTCCATTGTATATATGTACCACATCTTTATCCATTTGTCTGTTGTTGGGCATTTAGGTTGCTTCCATGACCTGGCTGTTGTAACTAGTGCTGCAATGAACATTGGGGTGCATTGTCTTTTTGAATTATGGTTTTCTCAGGGTATATGCCCTGTAGTAGGATTGCTGGGTCATATGGTAGTTCTATTTTTAATATTTTAAAGCAGCCTCCATACTGTACTCCATAGTGGCTGTATCAATTTACATTCCCACCAACAGCGCAAAAGGGTTCCCTTTTCTCCACACCCGCTCCAGCATTTGTTGTTTGTAGATTTTCTGATGATGCCTATCCTAACTGGTGTGAGGTGATACCTCATTGTAGTTTTGATTTGCATTTCTCTAATAATTAGTGATGTTGAGCGGCCTTTTTTTTCATGTGCTTCTTGGCCATCTGTGTGTCTTCTTTGGAGAAATGACTATTTAGGTCTTCTTCTCATTTTTGGATTGGATTGTTTTGTGTTTTTGATATTGAGCTGCATGAGCTGTTTATATATTTTGGAGTTTAATCCTTCGTCCGTTGATTCATTTGCAAATATTTTCTGCCATTCTGAGGGTTGTCTTTTTGTCTTGTTTGTAGTTTTCTTTGCTTTGCAAAAGCTTTTAAGTTTCATTAGGTCCCATTTGGTTTTTTTTTGTTTTTATTTCCATTACTTTAGGAGGTGGATCAAAAAAGATCTTGTTGGACTTCCCTGGTGGTGCAGTGGTTGAGAGTCCGCCTGCCGATGCAGGGGACACAGGTTCGTGCCCTGGTCCGGGAAGATCCCATATGCTGCGGAGCAGCTGGGCCCATGAGCCATGGCTGCTGAGACTGCGCATCTGGAGCCTGTGCTCTGCAACAGGAGAGGCCAGAACAGTGAGAGGCCGGCATACCACAAAAAAAAAAAAAAAAAAGATCTTGTGATTTATGTCAAAGAGTGTTCTTCCTATGTTGTCCTCTAAGAGTTTTATAGTGTTCAGTCTTACATTTAGGTCTCTAATCCATTTTGAGTTTATTTTTGTGTATGGTGTTAGGGAGTGTTCTAATTTCATTCTTTTACAGGTAGCTGTCCAGTTTTCCCAGCACCACTTATTGAAGAGGCTGTCTTTTCTCTATTGTATATCCTTGTCTCCTTTGTCATAGATTAGTTGACCATAGGTGCGTGGGTGTATGTCTGGGATTTTCATCCTGTTCCATTCATCTATATTTCTGGTTTTGTGCCAGTACCATATTGTCTTGATGACTGTAGCTTTGTAGTATAGTCTGAAGTCAGGGAGTCTAATTCCTCCAGCTCTATTTTTATCCCCTCAACACTGCTTTGGCTAATCGGGGTCTTTTGTGTCTCCATACAAATTTTAAGATTTTTTGTTATAGTTCTGTAAAGAATGCCATTGGTAATTTGATAGGGATTGCATTGAATCTGTAGATTGCTATGGGTAGTATAGTCATTTTCACAATATTGATTCTTCCAATCCAAGAACGTGGTATACCTCTCCATCTGTTTGTGTCATCTTTGATTTCTTTCATCAGTGTCTTATAGTTTTCTGCATACATTTCTTTTACCTTCTTAGGTAGGTTTATTTCTAGGTATTTTATTCTTTTTGTTGCAATGGTGAATGGGATTATTTCTTTAATTTCTATTTCTGATTTTTTGTTGTTAGTGTATAGGAATGCAAGAGATTTCTGTGCATTAATTTTGTATCCTGCAACTCTACCAAATTCATTGATTAGCTCTAGCAGTTTTCTGGTGGCATCTTTAGGGTTCTCTATGTATACAATCATGTCTTCTGCAAACAGAGACAGTTTTACTTCTTCTTTTCCAATTTGTATTCCTTTTATTTCTTTTTCATCTCTGATTGCCATGGCTAGGACTTCCAAAACTATGTTGAATAATAGTGGCAAGAGTGAACATCCTTGTCTTGTTCCTGATCTTAGTGGAAATGCTTTCAGTTTTTCACCATTGAGAATGATGTTTACTGTGGGTTTGTCGTATATGGCCTTTATTATGTTGAGGTATGTTCCCTCTCTGCCCACTTTCTGGAGAGTTTTCATCATAAATAAGTGAAAGCTTTTTCTGCATCTATTGAGATGATCATATGCCTTTTATTCTTCAATTTGTTAATACGGTGTATCACATTGATTGATTTGCGTATATTGAGGAATACTTGCATCCCTGAGATAAATCCCACTTGATCATGGCGTATGATCCTTTTAATGTGTTGTTGGATTCTGTTTGCTAGTATTTTGTTGAGGATTTTTGCATCTATATTCATCAGTGATATTGGTCTATAATTTTCATTTTTTGTAGTATCTTTGTCTGGTTTTGGTATCAGGGTGATGATGGCCTCATAGAATGAGTTTGGGAGTTTTCCTTCCTCTGCAATTTGTTGGAAGAGTTTGAGAAGGATGGGTGTTAGCTCTTCTCTAAAGGTTTGATAGAGTTCACCTGTGAAGCCATCTGGTCCTAGACTTTTGTTTGTTGGACAATTTTAAATCACAGTTTCAATTTCATTACTTGTGATTGGTGTGTTCATATTTTCTATTTCTTCCTGGTTCACTCTTGGAAGGTTATACCTTGCTAATAATTTGTTCATTTCTTCCAGGTTGTCCATTTTTGGGGCATAGACTTGCTTGTAGTATTCTCTTGTGATGCTTTGTATTTCTGTGGTATCTGTTGAAACTTCTCCTTTTTCATTTCTAATTTTATTTTATTTTATTTATTTATTTATTTTTGCGGTATGCAGGCCTGTCACTGTTGTGGCCTCTCCCGTTGCGGAGCACAGGCTCCGGACGCGCGGGCTCAGTGGCCATGGTTCACAGGCCCAGCCACTCCACGGCCTGTGGGATCTTCCCTGACCAGGGCACGAACCCACGTTCCCTGCATTGGCAGGCAGACTCTCAACTACTGCGCCACCAGGGAAGCCCTCTAATTTTATTGATTTGAGTCCTCTCCCTCTTTTTCTTGATGAGTCCAGCTAAAGGTTTATCAATTTTGTTTATCTTCTCAAAGAACCAGTTTTTAGTTTTATTGATCTTTGCTATTGTTTTCTTTGTTTCTATTTCATTTATTTCTGCTCTGATCTTTATGATTTCTTTCCTTCTACTAACTTTGGGTTTTGTTTGTTCTTCTTTCTCTAGTTCCTATAGGTGTAAGGTTAGATTGTTTATTTGAGATTTTTCTTGTTTCTTGAGGTAGGCTTGTATTGCTATAAATTTCCCTCTTAGAACTTCTTTTGCTGCATCCCATCGGTTTTGGATTGTCATGTTTTCCTTGTAATTTGTCTCTAGGTATTTTTTGATTTCCTCTTTGATTTCTTCAGTGATCTCTCGGTTATTTAGTAATGTATTATTTAGCCTCCACGTGTTTGTGTTTTTTACGTTGTTTTCCCTGTAATTGATTTCTAATCTCATAGCATTGTGGTCGGAGAAGATACTTGATATGATTTCAATTTTCTTAAATTTACCGAGGCTTGATTTGTGACCCAAGATGTGGTCTATCCTGGAGAATGTTCCGTGTGCAGTTGAGAAGAAAGTGTAATCTGCTGTTTTTGGATGGCATGTCCTATAAATATCAATTAAATCTATCTGTTCTATTGTGTCATTTAAACCTGTGTTTCCTTATTAATTTTCTGTCTGGGTGATCTGTCCACTGGTGTAAGTGAGGTGTTAAAGTCCCCCACTGTTATTGTGTTACTGTTGATTTCCTCTTTTATAGCAGTTAGCAGTTGCCTTATGTATTGAGGTGCTCCTATGTTGGGTGCATATATATTTATAATTGTTATATCTTCTTCTTGGATTGATCCCTTGATCATTATGTAGTGTCCTTCTTTGTCTCTTGTAACATTCTTTATTTCAAAGTCCAGTTTATCTGATATAAGTATTGCTACTCCAGCTTTCTTTTGATTTCCATTTGCATGGAATATCTTTTTCCATCCCCTCAGTTTCAGTCTGTATGTGTCCGTAGGGCTGAAGTGGGTGTCTTGTAGACAGCATATATATGGGTCTTGTTTTTGTATCCATTCAGCAAGCCTGTGGCTTTTGGTTGGAGCATTTAATCCATTCACGTTTAAGGTAGTTATCGATATGTATGTTCCTATTACCATTTTCTTAATTCTTATGGGTTTGTTTTTGTAGGTGCTGTTCTTCTCTTGTGTTTCCCACCTAAAGAAGTTCCTTTAGCATTTGTTGTAGAGCTGGTTTGGTGGTGCTGAATTCTGTTAGCTTTTGCTTGTCTGTAAAGCTTTTGATTTCTCCATGAAATCTGAATAAGATCCTTGCCAGGTAGAGTAATCTTGGTTGTAGGTTCTTCCCTTTCATTACTTTAAATATATCATGCCAATCTCTTCTGGCTTTTAGAGTTTCTGCTGAGAAATCAGCTGTTAACTTTATGGGAGTTCCCTTGTATGTTATTTGTCATTTTTCCCTTGTTGCTTTCAATAATTTTTCTTTCTCTTTAACTTTTGTCAATTTGATTACTATGTGTCTCAGCATGTTTCTCCTTGGGTTTATCCTGCCTGGGACTCTCTGCGCCTCCTGGACTTGGGTGGGTATTTCCTTTCCCATGTTAGGGAAATTTTCGACTATAATCTCCAAATATTTTCTCGGGTCCTTTCTCTCTCTTCTCCTTCTGGGACCGCTATAATGCGAATATTGGTGCTTTTAATATTGTCCCAGAGGTCTCTTAGGCTGTCTTCATTTCTTTTCATTCTTTTTTCTTTATTCTGTTCCGTGGCAGTAAATTCCACCATTCTGTCTTCCAGGTCACTTATCCGTTCTTCTGCCTCAGTTTTTCTGCTATTGAGTCTTTCTGGTGTATTTTTCATTTCAGTTATTGTATTGTTCCACTCTGTTTCTTTGCTCTTTAATTCTTCTAAGTGTTTGCTCTTTAATTCTTCTAGGTCTTTGTTAAACATTTCTTGCATCTTCTCAATCTTTGCCTCCATTCTTTTTCCGAGGTCCTCGATCATCTTCACTATCATTATTCTGAATTCTTTTTCTGGCAGGTTGCCTATCTCCGTTTCATTTAGTTGTTTTTCTGGGGTTTTATCTTTTTCCTTCATCTGGTACAAAGTCCTCTCCCTTTTCATTGTGTCTGTCTTTCTGTGAATGTGTTTTTTCTTCCACAGGTTGCAGAATTGTAGTTCTTCTTGGTTCTGCTCTATTCCCTCTGGTGGATGAGGCTATCTGATAGGCTTGTGCAAGCTTCCTGATGGGAGGGACTGCTGGTGGGTAGAGCTGGGTGTTGCTCTGGTGGGCAGAGATCAGTAAAACTTTAATTCACTTGTCGGCTGATGGGTGGGGCTGGGTTCCCTCCTTGTTGGTTGTTTGGCCTGAGGCGACCCTGCACTGGAGCGTACCCAGCTCTTTGGTGGGGCTAATGGCAGACTCTGGGAGGGCTCACACCAAGGAGTACTTCCCAGAACCTCTGCTGCCAGTGTCCTTGTCCCCACAGTGAGCCACAGCCATCCCCTGCCTCTGCAGGAGACCCTCCAGCACTAGCAGGTAGGTCTGGTTCAGTCTCCCATGGGGTCACTGCTCCTGCCCCTGGGTCCCAATCTGCACACTAATTTGTGTGTGTCCTCCAAACATGGAGTCTGTGTTTCCCCCAGTCCTGTCGAAGTCCTGCAATCAAATCCAGCTAGGCTTCAAGGTCTGATTCTTTAGGAATTCCTCCTCCTGTTGCTGGACCCCCAGGTTGGGAAGCCTGACATGCAGCTCAGAACCTTCACTCCAGTGGGTGGTCTTCTGTGGTATAAGTGTTCTCCAGTTTGTGAGTCACCCACCCAGCCGTTATGGAATTTGATTTTATTGTGATTGCACCCCTCCTACCGTCTCATTGTGGCTTCTCCTTTGTCTTTGGATATGGGGTATCTTTTTTGGTGAGTTCCAATGTCTTCCTGTCAATGATTGTTCAACAGTTAGTTGTGATTCTGGTGCTCTTGCAAGAGGGAGTGAGAGCACGTCCTTCTACTATGCCATCTTGAACCAATCTCCAGGTTGTTTGTTTTTTTGATATTGAGCTGCATGAACTGCTTGTATATTTTGGAGATTAATCCTTTGTCAGTTGCTTCGTTTGCAAATATTTTCTCCCATTCTGAGGGTTACCTTTTTGTCTTGATTATGGTTTCCTTTGCTGTGCAAAAGCTTTTAAGTTTCATTAGGTCCCATTTGTTTATTTTTGTTTTTATTTCCATTTCTCTAGGAGGTGGTTCAAAAAGGATCTTGCTGTGATTTATGTCATAGAGTGTTCAGCCTATGTTTTTTTCTAAGAGTTTTATAGTGTCTGGCCTTACATTTAGGTCTTTAATCCATTTTGAGTTCATTTTTGTGTATGGTGTTAGGGAGTGTTCTAATTTCATTCTTTTACATGTAACTCTCCAGTTTTCACAGCACCACTTATTGAAGAGGCTGTCTTTTCTCAATTGTATATTCTTGCCTCCTTTATCAAAGACAATGTGACCATGTGTGTGTGGGTTAATCTCTGGGATTTTTATCCTGTTCCATTGATCTATATTTCTGTTTTTGTGCCAGTACCATACTATCTTGATGACTGTAGGTTTGTAGTATAGTCTGAAGTCTGGGAGCATGATTCCTCCAGCTCCATTTTTCTTTCTCAAGATTGCTTTGGCTATTCGGGGTCTTTTGTGTTTCCATACCAATTGTGAAATTCTTATTTCTAATTCTGTGAAAAATGGCATTGGTAGCTTGATACAGATTGCATTGAATCTGTATATTGCTTTGAGTAGTATAGTCATTTTCACAATGTTGATTCTTCCAATCCAAGAGCATGGTATATCTCTCCATCTGTTTGGATCATCTTTAATTTCTTTCATCAGTGTCTTATAGTGTTCTGCATACAGGTCTTTTGTCTCCTTAGGTAGGTTTATTCCTAGGTATTTTATTCTTTCTGTTGCAATCGTAAATGGTAGTGTTTCCTTAATTTCTCTTTCTGATTTTTCATCATTAGTGTCTAGGAATGCAAGAGATTTCTGTGCTCTAATTTTGTATCCTGCTACTTTACCAAATTCATTGGTTAGCTCTAATAGTTTTCTGGTAGCATCCTTAGGATTCTCTATGTATAGTATCATGTCATCTGCAAACAGTGACAATTTCACTTCTTCTTTTCCGATTTGGATTCCTTTTATTTCTTTTTCCTCTCTGACTGCTGTGGCTATTCGGGGTATTTTGTGGTTCCATATAAATTTTAGGATTTTAAAATTCTATTTCTGTGAAAAATGTCATGGGAATTTTGATAGGGATTGCACTGAACACTCGTAAACTGTTGGTGTTCAGGTAAATTGGTGCAGTCACTATGAAAAACAGTCTAAAGATTCCTCAAAAAATTAATAATAGAACTACCATATGATCCAGCTATTTCACTTCTGAGCATTTATCCAGAGAATATCAAAACACTAATCTGAAAAAAATATATGCACCCCTCTGTTCATTGCAGCATTATTTACAATAGCCAAGATATTGAAACAACCTAAATGCCCATCAATGAATGAAAGGATAAAGAATGTGTGTGACACACACACACACACACTGGACTACTACTCAGTCATAAAAAATATGAAATCTTGCTATTTGTGACAACATGGGTGGATCTAGAGGGTATTATGCTAAATGGAATAAGTCAGACAGAGAAAGTCAAATACCATATGATCTCACTTAGTTGTGGAATATAAAAAACAAACATATAAATAAAATACTGCATAAATAAAACCGAATTAAAAAAAATAAGTGAACAAACCAAACCAAGCAAAAACAAACACATAGGTACAGAGAACATAGTACAGGTTACCAGAAGGGAAATGGAATGGGTGGAGGATGAAATGGGTTAAGAATATCAACTCTATGGTGATGGAGGAAACTAAGCTTTTGGTGGTGAGCATGCTGTAGTGTATATAGAAGTCGAAATATAATGTTGTACACATGAAACTTATATAATGTTATAAACCAATGTTACCTCAATAAATGAAAAAAAAAAACCCACACAGTTCAAGTATCTCCTCCTCTGGAAAGTGTTCTTTAAAGCTGTGATATTGTAATTTATAATAAGAAATATGTATTTGGTCTTTGTCCCCATTTCTGGCAAAGAGCTCCTAATACCCTTGGAATTTCCTGCACGATGAGAGCAATAAAGGTGCCTTTTGTCATGTTAATGAGGTGACTTTTAAAATTGATGTATAGTTGATTTACAATATTATATCAGTTTCAGATGTATAGCCTAGTGATTCAGCACTTCTACAGCTTATATATACTCCATTAAAAATATTACAAGAGGGCTTCCCTGGTGGCAACATGGTTGAGAGTCTGCCTGCGGATGCAGAGGACGCGGGTTCGTGCCCCAGTCCGGGAAGATCCGTGAGCCATGGCCGCTGAGCCTGCGCGTCCGGAGCCTGTGCTCCGCAACGGGAGAGGCCACAACAGTGAGAGGCCCGTGTACCGCAAAAAAAAAAAAAATTATTACAAGATAACAGCTATACTTCCCTGTGCTATACAATATATCCTTGTTACTTATCTATTTTATATTGGGTTGGCCAATAAGTTCGTTTGGTTTTAAGCAAAAATAAGACACATTTTTCAGTTTCACCAAGAACTTTATCGAACGTATTCATTAACCGAACGAACTTTTTGGCCAACCCAATACACAGTGGTTTGTATCTCTTAACCCCCTACTCCTAACCTGCCCCTCCCCCCTTCCCTCTCACCTTTGGTCACCACTCTTTTGTTTTCCATATCGTTAAGTGTGTTTCTCTTTCGCATATACATTCATTTATATATTTGTTTAGATTTCACATATAAGTGATATGATTTCACATATAAGTGATATCATACAGTATTTGTCTTTCTCTGTCTTATTTCACTAAGCATAATATTCTCTAGGCCCACCCACGTTGCTGCAAATGGCAGAATAATACACCACGATCGAGTTGGATTGATTTCTGTGTAAATGCTCCCAGAAGCCCTGAGAGAGATAAGCAAATGGAAGGAGAACATTGGGGACATTACTCCCAAGGACACACAGCCACCAATGCCAAGAACCCCAGCATACACACACACACCCCTGCTGAATGGAACTAAGTTATCCACATAATATAATAATTCATTATCATTATTTCCACCCTATAAGCTTCTGGGTTGGAAGGAGCCAGCTTCCTAGAACCCAAGGGAGGAGAAGAGTCTGTGATATAAGATAGGGCCATCCCAGCCCCCCTCGTACTGACTGGCTGAACCCCTAATAAGAAGGCACATATCCTAAAGAGAGGTGGCCTTATGCATAGTCTGAATCCTTTGGGGACTTCAACTAGAAGAAGCAAGAAGTTGCCTCCTCCTCTTGCCGCAAGGGTGAGCAGGGATTCAGCTCCATAGCGGCAAGGGCTCTGAGTGAGGGTCCACATCCAGTTCTGTTGTGACCCGACTTCTCTGGGGCCTTCTGTCCTATCCTAAGCAGGCTGCTTCTTTCTCAGCGTTCAGGTTAGGGTGCTTTCTGCCCTTAAAGCTCAGTAGAGGGGAGGGGACCTCTAAGATGCAGGTAGCACTCATCTGCTATCAGGTCCCACTGAGCTAAGCACTCAAACATGCAAACTAGCACTCGAAAATTAATATAAGGAAAGTGCAATAGGGATGCAGCGACCTGCAGGTCCAGAACTTATTGTCTCCTGGGGCTTCCTTGTGTTATTATCTTTAGTCACTGGTTCTGAATGTCTCCAGAGGGTCACAGGCCTGCACTGGGTGCTTTCCATATGCCTTCTTTGTTAGTCAGTGAAATTATTTCCATTTTACAGATGGACAAACTGAGGCACAGAGTGGCAACACTTTCCAAGGTAATGTAGCTAATGAAGGGCAACGCTGATGACTGGGTCTATGTTTTTTGGACTCCCCATCCCACTGCTGGTTGCTGCCAGGAGTACCTCTTCGTTTGGTTGCATCCACCCTGCCAGGTCCCAGATACCAGAGGCCTGGTCCTTCCTCCCCAGCAGGCAAATTGCAGGCTCTCTCACCCCTAGAGCTGGGGAGCCAGCCTTACTTATAAGTAGCAGGGGTGCAATCAGACATAAATGACTTCCTTTGAGGTGGTGGTTGAGGGCAAGACCCCCAGACTCCGGGGGATCTTGCAGGAGTTTGCCCTTGATAACCCAGGGGATGATGACTAGCCTACAAACTTAGGGACTCAAGGTTTAAAAAAAAAAAAATGACCCTACAGCTACACTACTTCTTAACAATAATGATAGGTTTGATCTCTTTCTTCTAGAGTCTGTCAGTCTGGCTTTTTCTTCTTCTTCTTTCATTTGTTTCATTCAGCAAACCTAAAATATTAGGTAAATACATCTATTGTGATAACCCTATCACAATATTCATTAAATAAACACACGTATGGAAATATGTTCTTAGGATTCTGAATATTTAACCAGAAAAAAACATGGAGTTTTGTTACACATTTTAAGTGTCAATTCTTATTTTTGTAAGATTAATACATTTATATTTCTAATAAATTTCTAACATACTTTTATCAACAAAAAAAGGATGAGGAGGATGGAATAAAAAAATAAAAAGCAAAAACGAAACTGACTGTGACGATGAGGGTAATAAATCTAGGAAGTAGGGAGGCTCAGACAACTCAGAACAGATCCTGAAACAGGAATGCGGCCAGAATTCAGAATTCCTGCTCAGCCACCCAGGGGAAAGCTGCCCACCCGCACGGCCCAGGACACCACGGAAGGCAGAGGCTCATTCCTTGTAAACTGAGTGATGCTGAAAGGAGGCAAAGCCCAGGGCGTTTCCTTCATCCAGCTGGGTTTCTCCCCAGCATGGGGGGCTGTGAACTGCCTGGGTCGTAGGCTCAGGCATGGTTGCTGCTGGCAATTGTGTTTCTAAGAGACAGTTCCTACACTGTTGGTGGGAATGTAAATGGGTACAGCCTCTATGGAGAACAGTATGGAGGTTCCTTAAACAACTAAAAATAGAGATACCGTGTGATCCAGCAATCCCACTCCTGGGCATATATCCAGAGAAAACCATACTTCAAAAAGATACATGCACCCCAATGTTCACTGCAGCACTATTTATTGATACAATAGCCAGGACATGGAAACAACCTAAATGTCCATCGACAGAGGAATGGATAAAGAAGATGTGGTACATATATACAATGGAATATTACTCAGCCATGAAAAGAATGAAATAATGCCATTTGCAGCAACATGGATGGACCTAGAGATTGTCATACTGAGTGAATAAGTCAGACAGAGAAAGACTAATATCATATGATATCGCTTATATGTGGAATCTAAAAAAAATGGTACAAATAAACTTATTTACAAAACAGAAATAGAGTCATAGGTGTAGAAAGCAAACTTATGGTTACCAAGGGGGAAAGGGGGGGAGGTATAAATTGGGAGATTGAGACTGACATATACACACTACTATATATAAAATAGATAACTAATAAAGACCTACTGCATAGCACAGGGAACTCTACTCAATACTCTGTAATGGCCTATATGGGAAAATAATCTAAAAAAGAGTGGATATATGTATATGTATAACTGACTCACTTTGCTGTACACCTGGAACTAACACAACATTGTAAATCAACTATACTCCAATAAAAATTTTAAAAAAGACAGTTCTTTGTCCCTGAAGCATCCTCCAAGGTTCATGCCCCAGATCAGCCATGTTCTCAGAGACAGGCTGTGAAGAAGATAGGGACTCAAAAAATAGGCTGGACATTGTCCCCAAGAATGTCCCCAAAAGGAGAAGCTGGACCCATGACAGGATTGGGGACAGAGCCCTGGCTGAAGTGGGGGGGCATGTGGGTACCACTTGACACAAACTGAAGGGCTCTTCCAGAGGGCCCTGTGAGGATGGAGGGGGGTACAGAGGGAGAGGGGGCAAAGCTGGATGCTTCTCTAAGAGCCTCAGGAGAGTTGAGGACTGAGTTCATCCTGGGGCTCTCAGAGGAGGTTGCAGCTGTCAGAAAAGATGTTTTGCTCGTCTTCATGCCAGTGCTGGCAACCTGAGCTTGTACTTTGGACAGTGCAGATGAACTAGCATCCCCTCAGTTATCAGGGCATCTGTCATGACTGGGGAATGAGGCTGCAGACCAGTAGTCTCCTCCTCCTTTATTCATGCAATGAATATTTACTGCATACCTACTATGTCCCAGGTACTGGGACAGGCTGCCTTACACATAACTGGTCATAGGGTACAATGTATTTCTTATTATGGATCCCAGTCTAAAAAGGAAACTCGGTTTCGGTTTCCTTATCTGCAACGTGGAAACGATAATGGTATGTACTTCATCAGGTCACTAAGAGTATTAAATGAATTAATCTATGCAAAGGGCTTAAAACAGTGTCCGGCACACGACAGTGTTCTCGATTGTTGTATGAATATGATTCGTCAAAATTCACCAAAGACTGAACTTTATGTGAATTAAAATTTAAAAATACAAAATAAAATAAAATATAAAATAATAAAGATATTATTACAACTCATTTTAACATAGCACTTATCACAATATTATTATTATTAGAGGGAGGAGGTAACTTGGATCAGAGTTACTCTTAGGGAGTGGGTCAGAATCAGAGAAAGTGGGGACCAGGGTAAGAATCAATGATGGGAAGCAGGGGTCAGATTCACTGTATGCTGGGGAGTCACAAAGCTGGACGCCCAAAGGACAGCTGTCCCAGGACAGCCCTTATAAGGGGCAGCGTGGTCCAATGGAGGTAGATGAGACTGGTCAGTGTGGGATGAGAGGTCCAGAGAGGGTGGGGGACAGCCAGGCAGGATGCCCCACTGCAATATCTGTTCCCTTGACCGTTGTGAGGCCCGGCTCCACGCAGGTATGGGGTCAGACGAGCTGGGGAAGCTCCTTGGGCATCTCCTCCCAGGCATGGACCCAGCAGGGGGGTGCAGGGAGGGGGCACCCAGCCCAGGACAGCAGGGGAAATGCCAATCCCATCCCCACCTGCAGGAGGGGCCTCCGATAATGGGCAGAGCCCACTGCTCCCCTGCCCTGCTGGCCCATCCTGCACCCACAAGGGACTGCTGGTGGGGGTGGTCCTTTGGGGATTTCAGCACCAACTGTTCCCCAGGGCAGAAGTCCTATGTGCCCTGGAAGGAAAGACCTAAGGGCTCTTCTTCCCACCTGAGAAAATTGAGGACATGCTGCCAGGAGAGAAAGAGGAGGACCCCCTGCAAGAAAAAAAGAGCTCTCTCTCGCTCTCTCTCGCTCTCTCTCTCTCTCTCTCTCTCTCTCTCTCTCTCTCTCTCTCTCGCTCTCTCTCTCGCGCGCTCTCTCTCTCTCTCTCTCTCTCTCTTTCTCTCTCTCACACACACACACACACACACACACGCACTCTCCCACATACTTGTGCACACATACAAATTCAGTAACGCGCACACACACACACACAAATGCACGCACACACACAGCTGGAACTCAAGTCCTGGAGTCCTGGATTTCATCCTGGTTCTGCCCCAGCTCACTTCATGGAGCCTCAGTTTCACCATCTTTAAAGCAGAAATAACATCAGAGAATATCTATCCCCATGTTGCACTGGGTTTCACTGGGATGTGTTAGTCATGGACCCACAGCAACAATGTCCTCCCCCTTCAAGTCTTTGCTTCTCAGGGAGCCTTCCCCCAACCCCGCCCCATTGAAAAGAGCAACCCGCCCCCCAACACACTCCAGCACCCCAGATTCTCTGTCCCAAATTTTTCTCCTTATCACCTTCTTAATACTTAAATACCTAATTTACTTACTATTGTTATGGGTTATGGTCTGTCTCCCCCTGCTAGAATATCAGCTCAGCAAGGATCTTTCTCTTGATCACAGCTGGCCTGACATTTGCCTCCCACAGCTCTGGGCTTATGATGCATTAAGGCCCCTGGGGACAGCTCTGAGCCCTGAGCAGGGGCAGGAAGATGAGGAAGCGGGCTGGTACCTGTGCCGAGAAGCCAGACCTGGATAGTGGGATGCAGAGTGTAGTGTTTGGAGTCAGACACACTGGGTTTGAAGCCCAGATCTACCCTGGTCACATGAGAAACCTTCTTCTTTGAGCTTCTGTCCCCTCACCTCTGAAATGGGGATGGCCATTCACATCACTCTGGAACTTTGGGTCTCCCTGAAGGCGGGAGGGATTCATTTACCTGCTCGCCTGGGGCAACCTTGGGAGCATCAAGTGACCAGAAGGACAACCTAGGTGTAAAGAAGCCTAGGGCTGCCCTGCCGGCCTGGATCCAGCACCTTCCTTTTGGGGGAGGCCACACAGTAACTGGAAAGAAAGGTGACTCTATTCCTTGTGATCGGGAGAAAACATGAGCAAACCTTTCCTCTTTTCCTGGAGCTGAGTCACAGGTGGTGAAAGATTCTGAAATTCTGGCCAGAGCAGGTTACACTCTGGAACCCACCTCTCAGCTCCAGATACCCTCCACACACACACGCACACACCTACTCCCTCCAATGCCCTGTCCCTTGATAATCTCCCTCCCTGGACCTCGGATATCTCAGCCAAGCCTGGACTGGGGCGATGACTGTTGTCCAGGGACGCAGGAAGGGGCTCAACAGCACAGCAAGATCTTTATACTGTCAGGATACTGCTCAGAGGGGCAATGGAGAACAGCTGTCTCCCCTGGGGGAGGTACTCAAGGGCCAGGAAACAGGCAGGAGAGGAGAAATCCTCCTCAACCCTCAGTCTCTTCCCAGGTAGAGGGTAAAGGTCAGGACTTAGGAATCATCTAGAAATGGGTGTTCAGATCCCTGCTGTGTGACTTTAAACAAAAGGCTCAACCTCTGTGAGCCTCAGTTTCCTCTTCTGTAAAATGGGAGGCAATATGCCCCTATTCTCACCCACACAAGCTCAATCCAGATAACGCAGGTAAAAGCCCTGGCACATACATCTCCATATCCCCTCCCTCGTGCATCTCCCTCCCACCCTCCCTATCCCACTGCTCTAGGTGGTCACAAAGCACCCAGCTCATCTCCCTGTGCTATGCAGCTGCTTCCCACTAGCTATCTATTTTACATTTGGTAGTGTATATATATATATATATATATATATATATATATATATAGCTGATTCACTTTGTTACACAGCAGAAACTAACACAACATTGTAAACAACATTGTAAAGCAATTATACTCTAATAATGTTAAAAAAAAAAAAAGCCCTGGCACATAGTAGGCACGCAATACAAAATGATGATTATTGCAGTCCTCTGGGATCTTGGGGTGTTTCAGCCGCAGGGGCAAAGAGGGAAAAGCACAGGATGCAGATGTGGATGAAGATGCACCAGATGAGTCCAGGGTGGAGGGAGAGGTGAGTGGGGAATGGATCTCCGCCGGCTCTGGAATTTTTTAAATTACTCTTTGGGGAGATAGAAACTCAGAGAGGTTAGGTGTCAAGCCCAAGGACACACAGCCTGTCAGCATTGGATTTAGATTTCTTTTCATCTCTGCCCAGGGATTAAGGGAGTCTTTCCCAGCGTTAAAGTCAAGAGTCCTGAAGGGTGTCTGAATTGATATTCCAGGGGGATCCCTGCCCTGACAGGCGTCCTGTTTACTGTGGAATTGATGGGGAATTGGGGAGGGGTGTCAACCCCTTAGTCCAGGCAACCAGCCCTCACTGGGCAGGAGCAAGCGTCTGCTCAGTTCAAACAGCCCTCAGCATCAGACTCTGAGGGAGCCTTGGGGTCAAAAGCAGTTAAACAGCCTCTGTTTGTGGTGATGTGCTTTGGGGACAGCTCAGGGTGACACGCCCCATCAGAGGTGGTGGAATTGTCTGATACAAACCCGCCCACAATTCAGGCCATTGTGTGGGTGCCTTACAATGGCATCCAACCGCAAAGCTCTTCCAGGGGCAAGAGCTGGCCTGGGTGACTCAGGGCTGGGGGGCTGGGGGGCCCTCTCCACCTGCTTCAGGAGCTGCAGCAAGGCCTGAGTGGGTGAGGAGGCAGCCCACCTACTCTGGGTGGCTCCTGGGCTGCCAGTGTCCAGGGCCTGAGGTCCTCAGGATGGGGAAGCAGGATGACCCCACCATCACTCTCCTTCAGGCCTTAGTGGCTTCCATTTCCCAGACAAGCATTGAGGACAGTCCTTTCTCCTGGGAGGAGTAAACGAACAGATATTTAAGCACCTGGCACATAGTAGATGCCCGTTCTCAGGTTATCTTGGACACCAGAGCGGTTTGGCTGGAAAGCCCTGACTTCCTGCCCAAGGAGGCAGCTGGAGTAAAACAGTCCGGGGGTCTAGGCAGCCCTAGAGCCACACGTGGAGGATCTTGGACCTTCTTTCCATAGGGGAGAGAGCCCAACACCAAGCTGGACTCTCAGCTTTTCCTGAGGCCAGTGAGTTTCTCTGGTTAGCCAGACCCAAGCTGATCCCTCAGATGACCAACAGGCCTGCAAAGTGCTCCTTGAGAGCCAAGAACATACCTCCCCTAACCCTCACAGTCTGCCTTTCTGCTCCCACCCCTCCCCTCAGCATCCCCCCTTCAAGCAGCCCAAATGCGCTCACATCACATTGAATGACCCAAACACACCTTGCGCCTTCCTGCCTCCTGGCCTCTGCCCACCCATTCTCCCTGACAGGAGTGCCCTTTTCCTTCTTCCACTAATTGCACCTGTAGAAATCCCTGCCAACCAAACACCACCCTGCAGTTTAGGCAAACCCTCACCTCCAGAACCCCTAAGGTGGCAAACCTCCTGCTCAGCCTTGTACCAAGAGAGCCTGGGCACCCCTCTGCCTCGCCCACCAGCCTGGAGCTCCTGCAAGCCTGTGGCTGTGACTTTCTCATTTCCCACCTGAGAGCTGAGCACAGGTACTGGGATCTGAGGTGTCAGTAAACAAACAAACCCAGATAGATAACCAATAAGGACCTACTGTATAGCACAGGGAACTCTACTCAGTATTCTGTGATAACCTATATGAGAAAAGAATCTAAAAAAGAATGAATGTATATGTATAACTGAATCACTTTGCTGTACACCTGAAACTAACACAACATTGTAAATCAACTATACTCCAATAAAAAACAAAAAAAACACACCCAAACCCTAGGGAACGAACGTATAAGTGAGCCAGAGAAAGAAGAGGTGCCTGGGTATCTCTGATCCAGCAATATTTAATTCATGATGTAACCACTGTGTGAAGTCTTCCCAGTCAGTTTGGAAAACGTAGCCTCACCTGGCTGGCTGTGATGGAAGCCTTTGCTGAAAAGCAAAAGCCCTTGTGGCTGCCCCTGGAGGGGTGCTTGGGAAGCTGAGGAGCCTGTCACATCTGCCCCTCTTTTCCAGGAATCTGTCCGACTCCTCTGCTGGCCCCAGCTCAGCCCGGCTTACCTGGCCCACAGGTGAGGAGGAGGGTCACGGTCAGAGCCAGCATCTGCCCTCGCCGATGGCGCCCCAGGTGTGCAGGGCTTTCCCTGCCCATGCTCCTGCCCACCCGCTCGGGGAAGTGCACCTCACCCCGAACAAGTCCCAGTGACTGAACCCAGTCCAGTCGAGCCAGCCAGGCTCCTGGGAGGGCGTTGAGGACACGCCTTGCTGAGCTTCCCAAGAGGGGCAGGGCCTGCCCTAGGGGGAAGCAGTGGCTCCGCGGCTGGCAAAGGTCAGCTGGCATTATTCAGTGCCCTCGTGGCGACTAACGCCCGCCGACTGATACCCTCTGTGAAGAGGGGCCCAGGGGATCCCCACCCACCAGACTCAGCCTGGCTCCCGAAAAGCCTGTTGCCAGACCAAGAGACGCCCCCCTACTCCACCCCTCCCCCTGCCCCCCACCCAAGGGTCCGGCTGGCCTTAAAGGTGAACAGGAGGTTGACCATAGATCTGTCCTAATCTTTCAAGTCCCCTGGGTTCTACCTGACAACTTCCTGCTCAGGGGCTGTCACCACCAGACCGAGCTGGGTGGACCCTCCCTGGGGGAGGCACGGCTGGCTCCCAGGGTTTTGGCATGTGCGGAGTGGGAGACTGCATTCCCACGTGGGAACTCCCTGGCTGCCAGGGAAGCAGAGGGCTGGTGTTGTGGTCCGCTTGGGGAGTCCCTCAGAGCCACCCTGTGCCCCCCCTGTACCCCTCCAGGCCCCAAATGGCCAGCATGGGGGCTGCAGTGCTCACTCCCCAGCCAAGCCCTTCAGCGGCCCCAGGGGCAGAGAAGAGCAGGAGGGGCTGGCGTGGGATTCTGCTTCCTCCCTGTCAAGGCTGCAGCCTCCAGGGATTCTTGTCACCCCAGGCCTGAGCTGTTACAACAGCTGCCCTTCTCCCCCGCCGTCTGCCAAACAGATTTTGCCAGGGCGACCCTCCTTAGGTACGTGATCCCCCGTGTCCCCCATGCTCCTCCCTCGTCCAGGCACTCAGGAGACCCTCACCCTCCCTCCTGGCCCACCCCTCAAGCCTCTAACAGCCAGACAGGTGGGTTTATCTTCTCATCTAGGGAATGGCACACGCAGGTGTGAAGGTGGCAGGCAGTGGCCACCCCACGAAACCTCACATCTCTCCTGCATCTGGTACCCAGAGCCAAACTCCATGGACCTGTAGCCAAGGCGAGCTTATCCGAACACCCACCCACCCCCCCCGCCCCCCGGTCCTTCATGCTCAATGCGGCGTCCTGCTAACCTACTCTCCACCTTTCTTGCCCGGATGCCGTTCACTCGCTCTCAGCATAGACACACTCTGCTGAGCCCCTACTACACTTCAGGCATGCAGCCTGGCCAAGATGGACAAATGATCAAGGTGGGGTGGCAGAAGCGTAGAAGTCGGTGGGAGACACCAGTCCCAGACTGGGAAGGGGCAGGGGATCAGGGAAGGCTTCCTGGAGGAGGTGCCACATACACCAAGTCCTGAAGGATAAGCTGAAGCCAGCTGGGCCAGGGGAGGTGGGGAGTAGAGAAAGGAGTGTTCCAGGGAAAAGACACAGTGTTAGCAAAGACTGGAGGCAGCAGGGAGCAGGAAGTGGAGTCTGGCTTTTGTCCAAACCCCCTCCCTTTGTTGTCTACCCGGACACCTCTTCCCTTCCTTAAGGAAACAATCAGAAATAGAGGCCAAGCTAGAGGGTCCAGTGGGAGATCACGGTGGTCAGCTCCCCGCACCTCACAGAGGGGAAAGTTGGGCACCCAAAAAGTACCAGGACCAGCAAGATCAGTGACACAGCTGGGACCAGACCCCAGATCCTTGGACTCTCCGAACTCTGCCTATTTAAGCATGTGAGGCCTGGATTTAAATCCTCTCTCTCCAGGACATGTCAACGAGCACCCCCAAACACCATCAGAGAGGTCTTAGCGTCCAGGAGCTGCCCTGCTCTTACAACGGGTGCACAGGGGTTTATGGGTTTAGGTTCACAATGGGTAATCACAACTACTGTTTATTGAACACCTACTATGCGCTGGGCATGGCTTCCAGTCATCCCCACGACCCTGAAGCTAGGTTTTACCCTCACAGTGGTTTTATAAGGTGGTTGCTACTCATTGCCCCATTGCACAGATGAGAATGCTGAGGCTTAGGGATTTGCCCAAAGTCACTCATCTAGCACATAGCAGAACTAGGATTTGAACTCTGTTTTGATCGAGAACAGTGTTTCTCACCTAAGGGTTATTCCCCCCACCCCCCAGAGCACATTTGGCAATGTCTAGAGTCATTTTTGGTTGTCATGAGGGGAAGGGGACCTGCTACTAGCATCTAGTGGATAGTGAACAGGGATGTTGGTGAATATACTACAGTGCAAAAGACAAACACACTTGACAATGAATTATTCAGCCCCAAATGTCAATACTGACACTGATAAAAAAACACAAACAACCCCCCACCAAAAAAAAAAAACCTGGTCTAAAGCCACACTGTTGTCCAGTGGAACTTTCTGGATAATGTTCATGTTCTATATCTGTGCCATCCAACAGGGCCACCCACCATGAGCCACACGTGGCCACTGAGCACTTGAAATGTGGCTGGTGTGACTGAGGAACTGAATTTTTAATTTTGTTTAATCTGAATTTTAAAAAGAGCAATCCTCAGTTGAGTTATTAGAAAATTTATGAGTAGGCATGGAAGAGCTTAAGCATGTGAATGTACATTTTCTTTTTTTAGATTTATTTTATTGAAGTATAGTTGATATACAATGTTGTGTTAATATCTACTGTACAGCAAAGTGATTCAGCTATACATATATGTACATTCTTTTTCATGTTCTTTTCCATTACGGTTTATCCCAGGATGTTGAAAATAGTCCCCTGTGCTATACAGTAGGATCTTGTTGTTTATCCATTCTATAAATAATAGTTTGCATCTGCTAATCCCAAACTCCCAATCCTTCCCTCCCCCACTCCCCCTCCCACTTGGTGACCACAAGTCTGTTCTCTATATCTGTGAGTCTGTTGTTTTTTGGTAGATAAGTTCATTTGTGTCATACTTTAGATTCCACACATAAGCGATATCATATGATACTTGTCTTTGTCTGGCTTACTTCACTTAGTATGATAATCTATCTCTAGGTCTATCCATGTTGCTGCAAATAACATTATTTCATTTTTTTTTTACAGCTGAGTAATATTCCATTGTATATATGTACCACATCTTTATCTATTCATCTGTCAATGGACATTTAGGTTGCTTCCATGTCTTGGCTATTGTGAATAGTGCTGCAATGAATATTGGGGTGCATGTATCTTTTCAAAGTATGGTTTTCTACAGATACATGCCCAGGAGTGGGGTTGCTGGATCATATGTTAGCTTTATTTTTAGTTTTTTAAGGAACCTCAATACTATTCTCCATAGGGGCTGCACCAATTTACATTCCCACCAACAGTGTAGAGGATTCCCTTTTATCCACACCCTCTCCAGCATTTGTTATTTGTAGACATTTTAAAGATGGCCATTCTAACCAGTGTGAGGTGGTACCTCATTGTAGTTTTGATAGCATGTGCCTAATAATCAGCAGATGTACTTTTTCTACTGGAGTTTTATGAAATCTAAATACAGATCAAGAGTTCAGATTACAAATCTAGCGTCCGAAATGAGATGCTCTATAAAGTTTAAAATGCATACCGGATTTAGAAGATGTAGTATGAGAAAATAATGTAAAACATCTCCTTAGTCATTTTATACTAGTTACTGATTGAAATGATAACTATTTGGATATACTGGTTAAATAAAATAGATGATGAAAATGAACAGCACCAGTGTCTTTTTACTCTTTTAATGTGGCTACTAGAAAATCTCCAATTATGTATGTGACTTGGGTTCTTGGGTTCTCTTTCTATTGGATAACACTGGTCTGGGATCTGAGTGCTCCCCACTATAAATAATGTTAATTATTTAAGATACTATTCTTATTATTTAATCTTAGTCATCTTAACTATAAATACCTTTGCCTCTCTTTGTTCTGTCTCCCCCGGCTTGGCAGTTCCTGCACCAATGACAAGGATGGGGTGGGATCCATATTCCCTTCTCTACCCTTGACGATGCTGAGCTACGTCAGCAAGACCACTTGGGAATGGGGGAAGATGAGGGCAGGTCTCTGGATGCTCTTCTCTCAGAGGTCTGCCTGCCCTTCTATGGGGACATGGAGAGAACAGCAGGGTCAGAGAAGGGGCAAAGCAACCTCTGGCTTCTGCTGGACCCAGAATGACTGTGTGGCCTGAGCCAGCCTTGCTTTCCGATGGCATTGCTGGGGGAAGAAGGGAAACGTCAGGGCTGGGCTGGGCTGACTGAGCAAGACAGAAGGCTGAGGATACTGCCTGGGCAGAAAGGGAGAGAGAAGCTAGTGGTAGAGGCACAATCAGAGAAGCAGGAGTAACCCACACGGTCGGTCGTCACTGAACCTGCAGGAGCAGTGGGTTTTGGGGGCAAGGGAGAGACTACCATATACATGTCATATAAAACGGAGAGGTAGGGACTCCCCTGGCGGTTCAGTGGTTAAGACTCCACGCTTCCACTACAGGTGGCATCAGTTCGATCCCTGGTTGGGGAACTAAGATCCTGCTTGTGTGCAACCAAAAAAAAAAAGCAGAGGTAGAAGAATCTCAGGAGACGCTATCAATGATTCTTGAGACAGTTGTTTCCATGCAGGAAAATGAGCAAGGCCAGGTTGTCAGGCTTAGAAGTCAAGAGGGTATGAGACTGGTGCTAGAGGTAGCCTGGGTTCAAATCCTTGTCACTCCACAGCAGAAATAATGACTACAATAATAATGATGTTTACTGACCACCTACTGTATGCCAGCCATTAGGGAAACAGGAAGAAGAAGTGTGCCAGGAGCTAAGGGCGCTGACATTAAATCACAGCATTAACAAGCAGCATTTATTCAATGTTTTCTCTGAGCTCCTTCCTTTACAGGCTTTAATGGCTCATTTGGTTCTATGAGATGGTGCATTCATCAACCCATTTCACAGAGAAAGAGACTGAGGTGCAAAGATGCTCTATAATCACACAAGACTGCAGTGAGGCAGCTTATGTTTCCATTCATAATATGTTCAAGAACAGGCAAGACTAACAGATGGGAATGGAAGCCAATGATGTGCTGGGCATGGGGACATTGGAAAAGGAGCATGAGGGAAATTTCTAGAGCAGCAGTTCTCAATCAGGGACAGTTATGCTCCCCGGGGACATTTGGCACTGTCTGGGGACATTCTGAGCTGTCCAAACTGAGAAGTGTTGTCAAAGAAGACATACAGATGGCCAACAGGTACATGAAAAGGTGCTGAACGTCACTAATCATCAGGAAAATGCAAATCAAAACCATAAAGAGATGTTGCTTCAACCTCTTAGGATGGCTGTCACCGAAAAGACAAGAGATAGTTCATAGCAGCACTATTCACAATAGCCAAGACATGGAAGCAGCCTAGATGTCCATCGACAGATGAATGCATAAAGAAGATGTGGTACATATATACAACAGAATATTACTCAGCCATAAAAAGAATGAAATAATGCCATTTGCAGCAACATGGATGGACCTAGAGATTATCAGACTAAGTAAAGTAAACCAGACAAAGACAAATATCACATGACATCGCTTATGTGTGGAATCTAATAAAAAAAGATACAAATGAACTTATTTACAAAACCGAAAGAGACTCACAGACATAGAAAACAAACTTACAGTTACCAAGGGGGAAAGGAGGGGGAGGGGAGAGGGATAAATTAGGAGGTTGATTAACATATACACTACTATATGTAAAACAGATAATCAACAAGGACCTACTGTATAGCACAGGGAACTATATTCAATATTTGTAATAACCTATAAGGGAAAAGAATCTGAAAAAGAATATATATATATATATATATATGCACAACTGAATCACTGTTCTGTATACCTGAAACTAACATGATATTGTAAATCAACTATACTTCAATAAAAAAAGAAAGTAAAGAAAAACAGTGTTTAGCACCTTAAAATAATCATATATATATATGATTATTCAGCACCTTAAAATAATCATATACACACACACATATATATGTATAAATTGCTATAAAAAAAGAAAAGACGACACAACAAATGCTAGTTAGGATGTGGAGAAAAGGGAATCTTCATGCACTGTTGGTGAAATGTAAATTGGTGCAGCCCCTACAGTTAAAAATTTTAAAATAGAACTACCCTATGATCCAGCAATCCCACTTCTGGGTATTTATCCAAAGGAAATAAAATCTTGATCTCAAAGAGATATCTGCACCTCCACATCATTGCAGCATTATTTACAATAGCCAAGACATGGAAACAACCTAAGTGTCTATCAATGGATGAATGGATAAAGAAAGCAACACACACACACACACACACACACACACACACACACTGGAATATCATTTAGCCATAAATAGGAGAAAATCTTGTCATTTGCAACAACAAGGATGCACCTGAAGGGTATTATGCTAGGTGAAATAAGCCGGGCAGAGAAATACAAGTACTGTATGATTTCGTATGTGGAATCTAAACAAACCATACTCAGTAATACAGAGAACAGATTGGTGGTTGCCAGAGGTGGGGAGTAGGGCGGGGAGGGGTGCAGGAAATGGGTGAAGGTAGTCAAAACGCACAAACTTCCAGGGAACAAAAAAACAAGTAAGAGGTGTGATGTGGGTGCTACTGGCATCTAGTGGGTGTTGGCTGGGGTCGAGGTCAACATCCTACAGTACACAAGACAGCCCCTCCCAACAAAGGATCATCCCACGCCAAACATCAGTACTGTGGTGGCTTGAGAAACCATGTTCTAGAGGAAAGGAATGTTCTATACCTTGGGCGGTGTGGAGGTTACACGTAAGTAAAACTTCATTGAGTCATCCACTTATGACCAGGGCATTGTACACTTCAGTGAGTAGATGTTATACCTCAACAAAAAGTTTTTTTTAATTAACTTTAAATTTTTATTTTTTTAATTTAATTTTTATTTTATATTGGAGTACAGTTGATTTACAATGCTGTGTTAGTTTCAAGTGTACAGCGAAATGATTCAGTTATACCTATACCTATTCTTTTTCAGATTCTTTTCCCTTATAGCTTATTACAGAATCTTGAGTAGTTCCCTGTGCTATACAGTAGGTCCTTGTTGATCATCTTTTTATATATAATAGTGTGTATACGTTAATCCCAAATTCCTAATTTATCCCTCCCCCAGACCTTTCTCCCCTTTGGTAACCATAAGTGTGTTTTGAAGTCGGTGAGTCTGTTTCTGTTTTGTAAATAAGTTCATTTGTATCTTTTTTTTTTTTTTAGATTTCCCATATAAGTGATATCATATAATATTTAGAAATTTTTAGATGTAATTGGCGGAGGGCGGTGCTGAACTGAGGCCTGTCCGAATAATATTGGGCTAGCCAAAAAGTTCATTCGGGTTTTTCCATTACATCGCATGGAAAAACCCGAACGAACTTTTGGGCCAGCCCATAGTTTTTCACCTGAACAATGCGGACACGTTGCTCATTGGCTCCCTGCCTCCCTTCTTGCTCTGCTCCAAATCACTCTCCACAGTGCATCTGTTCAGACTCTCCAATGTCCTCCTCATACCACATGTGGAATAAAATCTAAATTCCTCACCAAGACCTCCACAGCCCTCGGGTCTGGCTCCAGCCACCTCTTAGTCTTTTTTTCCCTCTCCTCTCCCCTCTCTCTCTGATCTACCACACTGGTCTCTTTGCTGGAAGTTGCACATGTGAGGGCTTTGCAACCTCAGGGCCTTTGCACATGCTGTTCCCTCTGTGCCTGACTCGCCTCAGGACAATTTCTTTTCACGCTTCAGGCCCACCTCAGGGCCTTTGCACCTGCTCTTACCTCTGCCTGACTCTACACAACTGGCACCTCCCCATCCCTCAAGCCTCCATTGAGATATCACCTCGCCAGAGAGGTCTGCCTTCACCCCCCCCCCCGAACTGTCCTGCCTTATCCATCATGTGCCACTTCATCATCCTCTTTTTATATGCCCCTCCTGCCCAGGCCAATTTTCTAAATTGTATCATCCATTTGTTCACTTGCTTATTGTCTCCATTTCCCCCTGGGGGGCATGTCTGGGTCTATCTTAGTCATGGCTCTATCCCCCATGAATGACACACAATGGGCCCTCAAATACTTGTTGAATAAAAAAATAAAGTCCTAGGATTTCCTCAGTGGAGTTGAGAAGGGCACCCTATTCTGTTTATTTTAGCTTTATGAGGGCTTAGCAGCCTTGGGAAATCAGCCTTCTGGGGGTGCGCTATGTGAAACCCTGTCCTGGACCCTTTCCATCCTCGGAAACTTCTACGTCATTCTTGACCCTCTGCCCCCAAACCCCACCTGAGTTCAAGCCTTCGTCATCTCTGACTTTTTGAAACGGCCTCTTTACGCATCCTCTGCCTCCACCCACCCAGAATGACCTTCCAAAAATGCAAAACTGTCCATGCCCCGCCTCTGGTCTGAATTCTTCTGTGCCTTCTCATTGCCCTCATGATCAAGTCCAAAGTCCCCAGCCTGGCTCTTAAGGCTCATCTTGATCTGGGACCAGCCCCACCCCCGCCCCAGCGCATTCGCCTGAGTGCATTGTTTCCCCATAAACCAAGGATTCAGCAGCGCCAGAGCATCCTCCCATGCCCACAACATCTGGCATGATCTCTCCCCTCCAAGCCTTTGCCCAGGCTGTTCCCTCTGTCAGGACTGCTCTCCCTCTCTTCACCTGACACATTCCTTCAAATGCTTTGTTTACAGGTCCTGTGATTCATGAAGGGCCCTCGCTCCCCACCTCAGCCTCCCACAGACAGCATGCTTACCTCCCATTCCGGTTTCCAGAGCACTCTGTAACTTTCTCCGTGAAAGAGCTTGATCACACGATCACACATGTGGGTTTGGATCTCTTACAGTCCCTAGATTTGTGAATACCACAGAGGGTACCTGACACGCAGGAGGTGTGCAAAAAAATAACAGTAAAGGAGTTTCCTGACCGATTCATTTATTTACTTACCAGTCACCAGGCACCAAGCTCTGTGCATAAAGAGGTGACTGAAACAGATCCACTGCACCTCCTCTGTGGTTTCTGTGCCTCTTTGATGCTTCATCCCCCTTCTGATCTTGGTGTGTAGTTATTTATATATGGTGTGCAGGACCCCTTGATGGAGCCTAAGCTGATTCAGTCTCAAATCCAGACACATCTGGGTAATGCTGGAGGATGGATGGATTGGAAGATTTGCGGTCTATTGATATCAGGGTTTCTTCATTTTGACACTATTGATGTTTGGAGCCAGATAATCCTTTGCTGGGGGGGCGGTGGGTGGAAGAGGCTGTCCTGTGCATTGTAGGATGTTTAGCAGCCTCCCTGACCTCTACCTACGAAATGCCAGTAGCACCTCCCAAGTGGTGACAACCTAAATGCCACCAGATATTGCCAACTGTCATCTGGGAGCAAAATCACTCTTAATTGAAAAACCTAATTGATTTATATTAATATCAAAGAATCTACCCCAAAGACAAAATCCAGTTAGCAAGAAGAAAAGTGACTCCAAGTGCAGCCCAGGGGTTAAAAGCTTAGAGTTCATATAAAAATTCATTGAGCTATCCACTTAGGATTTGTGGACTTTACTGGGTATACATTATACTTCCATATAAAAGAAAAAAAATGGAGGGTAATATGTTATATCTCTGTGGGGTGAGGTTGGTGATATTCTACAGTTCAAGAGAAATTTGGGTTACACCGAAGTAGGCATTTGTCCAAAGTTAGCAAATTACACCTGAGATCTGTGCATTTCACTTAACGTCAATTTGATCTCAAAAGATAAAAATCTATATACAAATACTGAATTCTAGTTGACTCTCTGCGTGATGAACTACTTAGAGGGGGATGGTACTGATAATGCAACTTCTTTGGAAGCATCAAAATTAAGATGCTTAGATACGACAGATAGTGGGATGAAGGGATGGATGGATCGATCGATCGATGAGTGGATGATGGATGGATAGACAGATGTGTGATAAAGCAAGTATGGCAAAATATGAAAGTAGAATCTAGGTGGTGGGTATATGAGAGTTCACAGCAACATTCTTTCAACTTTGCTGTATGTTTGAAATTTTTCATAAGGGGGTATTGGAAAACAGTGCCTTGGGCCATGCATGTTTTTGTGCATAAGTTCTAATTCCTTAAAAAAGGGAAAAGATAATAGTCTATATGGATTTGGGGTCAGGTTCACCTCTGACCATGCTGTGCCCTTTCTTACTCTGGACCTGCTTTTCCTCCCATCAACTTGGGGCTGTGATTTATTAAGGCAGGGTTACAGGCGCAAGTCCTGGAGTCAGACACACAGGGCTCAATCATGGCTCCACCACTTTGCAAGTGTGCAGCCTTGGACAATGACCTCACATTCTGTGCATCTCAAACTGGACAGTGGCCTTTGCAAAGACATGGATGGACCTAAAGATTTATCATACTAAGTGAAGTAAGCCAGACAAAGACAAATATCATATGATATTGCTTATGTGGAATCTAAGAAAAGAAAAAGATACAAATGAGCTTATTTACAAAACAGAAAGAGACTCATAGACATAGAAAATGAATTTATGGTTACCAAAGGGGAAAGGGGGGGAGATATAAATTAGGAGTTTGGGATTAACATATATACACTACTATATATAAAATAATCAACAAGGACCTGCTGTATAGTACAGGGAACTATACTCAATATAATAACCTATATTATATTTGTAATAACCTGTAAGGGAAAAGAATCTGAAAAAGAATATATATATATATATATATATATATATATATATATATATATATATCTGAATCACTGTGCTGTACACCTGAAACTAGCAGGACCTTGTAAATCAACTATACTTCAATTAAAAAAAAAAGAATCATGTGGGTGGCAAAAAAACTGGAAGTACCTGTTTTGCAACACTGCCATTGGGGCTGAAATGAGAAACCTCTTCCCGGTGTGGCAAAGCTAGTGGTACAAGAGGTGGCAATAAGCACACTTATCTAGGAGTGTCTGTGAGACATCTCCTGCAATCGACCTGGGGTGAGAACTTGAGAGACTTCAGAAAAGTGGAAGAGGATGGTAGGGCAGGGCCAAGCCAAGGAAATATTTTCTTGCAATTATTTGCAATAAATAAATAATAAAATCTCTTCATTTTCATTCCTCCAGGTGATACAGCCTGAGAAATAGGAATTCCAAAGGCACATCTGCTCTTCCTCACTTGCAGATCTTGAAAGCAGGATTAAGATGTCTTCTAGGGAATTCCTTGGTGGTCCAGTGGTTAGGACTCCAGGCTTCCATTGCAGGGGGCATGAGTTCGATCCCCGGTTGGGGAACTAAGATCCCGCATGCAGTGCAGCGTGACCAAAAAAAAAGACTCAGCTTAAGGTCTCTTTTACTTAGTAAGTCCCTTTACCCATATTTTCTGAATTATATGAAAGTGGAGGCAAAGATGATTGAGGTTTCAAGTGTGGGTGACTCTGAGGGCAGAAGCCTCGTGTTATGGGTTAAATTGTGTCCCCCCCGCAAAGATGTTAAAGTCCTAACCCCCAGTACCTGTGCATGGGATTTCGGACTGTATTTGGAAATAGGTTCTTTCCAGATGATCAAGTTAAAATGAGGTCGTGAGGGTGGGCCCTAATCCAATATGACTGTGTCCTTATAAAAGGGGGAAATTGGGACACAGAGACCGACATGCACAGGGAGAAGGCCATGTGAAGGTGAAGGCAGAGATCAGGGTGATACATCTATAACACAAGGGTTGCCAAAGATTGCCAGCAAACCACCATAAGCAGGGAGAGAGGAATGAAACAGACTCTGTCTCCACCACAGCCTTCAAATAGAACCAACCCTGACAACACATTGGTCGTGGACTTCTATCTTCCAGAACTCTGAGATAATCCATTTCTGTCATTGAAGCCACCCAGCTTGTGATGTTTTGTGACAGCATCCCTAAGAAGTGAATACCCCTGTATATAGCAACAAGGAAGCCAGCCATGGGGCAGGACGAGAAAGGGCAACGACTCAATTCAAACTAACAAGTTGTTTCCAGGGGCTGCGACACGCCTGGTGCTGTGCTAGGTGTGAGGATATAGCAGTAAGCAAGAGTCACAGCCCCTGCCCCTAGGGTGCTTTAGAGTGGCCGGAAGGAGGCAGGCAGTAAGGAATAGCATGCATGCCATTGTGACTTCAGGTGACTTACAAGGTGGGGATTTAGTCTAATCTGGGGACTTGGTGAAACTGGGGGTGGGGTGGGGGGAAGGAGTGGGTGGTGTGGAGACATGAAGGGTGAGTAACACCAGACAAAGGGAGAGCAGAGGAGCATTTAGACAGATGGGATGATATACCAAAGCCCAAAGACTTGAGTGACCTGGGGCAGAAGTTTCCTTTCATGGGAAGAGAGACCTGGAAGGAATCTAGAGAGCCAGGTGGCGGGGGCCAAGGCAGTGGACCCAGATGTGGTTGGCAAAATCATGGCCTCCCAGAGATGTCCACGTCCACATCCCCAGGATGTGCAAATGTGACTTTACATGGCAAAAGGGACTTTGAAGATGTGATTGCGTTAAGGATCTCGAGATGGAGAGATTATCTTGGATTACCCAGGTGGCTCAAAGTCATCACGAGGGTCCTTGTAACAGGGAAGCGTGAGGGTCAGAGTCAGAGAAGGAGATGTGAGGAGAGAAGCAGAGGTTGGAGAGTCAGAGAGAGATTGGAAGATGATACACTGCTTTTTTTTTTTTTAAGATTTTTTTTTTTAATGTGGACCATTTTTAAAGTCTTGATTGAATTTGTCACAATATTGCTTCTGGGTTTTTTTTTTTTATGTTTGGAAGGGCAAGTTTGAGAAAACCCAGCTTGAACAAAATCTTCTGTTGAAACCTCAATCCTGGTTTGCGGCCAGGGGCGTTACAGAATCTAATGCTTTGAAAGGCAACATTGCATTTATAGTACCAATGTCTCGGTGCACACGATCTGTTGGGCATCACTCAGCACCCCATCTGGCCCAATTGCAATGATCCATCTGAGAAATTTCTTTCAGAATCGGCGTCAGCCAAAGCTTGGGCTCTCTTGAGCAAGAAGTGTTACTAAACGCAATTTCACGTGCCTGATGCACAGTGAGCCCAAACAAACGTAAACGTCAGAGTTTGGAGCAGAGAAAGGTTTACTGCAGGGCCAAGCAAGGAGAAAGGCGGGAAGGAGGGGTGTTGGGCAGGGGGGTGCTTATGTTCCAAAAAAACTCCCAAACTCCCCGAAGGATTTCAGCAAAGCATTTTTTTTTAACATCTTTATTGGAGTATAATTGCTTTACAATGGTGTGTTAGTTTCTGCTGTATAACGAAGTGAATCAGCTATACGTATACATACATCCCCATATCTCCTCCCTCTTGCGTCTCCCTCCCACCCTCCCTATCCCACACCCCTAGGTGGTCACAAAGCACCGAGCTGCTCTCCCTGTGCTATGCGGCTGCTTCCCACTAACTATTTTACATTTGGTAGTGTATATATAAGGCAAGGTGAGAGAGAAACGTGGTTGATTGTTGCAAACTTCTTGGTTCAGGAATCCTTTGTTCTTGCAGCTGCCCATGTAGGTCAGGTCATGATGTTCCTGTAAACCTCCCACAAAACAAATGCTATTCTCTGTTCTGCAACTTTTTTATCTCTACATGAATGGGAAAGTGTTATACCCTTGATGGTCAGAGCCTTGAGAATGAGCTATCCTGTATATTTCAGGCTATAGGCACCATTCTTAACTCAGAGCAAAAGCCATGGAATACTAAGGTTAAAGTAAAAGAAACAGATCTAATATGGAGTCAGATTTGTTCTTCCCTATGACAGAAGTGTGACTGTAATTTCTAAATACAGGGCATTTGTTCATTCAATAAGTATTTACTGCCTTGCCTGTCCATTGCCAGCCACTGTTTGGGCTCTGGGGACAAGCAGTGAGCAAAATGGATACAATCCCTGCCTTCCTGAAGCTTTCACTCCAGTGAGAAGACAGACACTAAATGAGCTACATAATGTATGATATAATTACTGGCTACAAGGGAGAAGGAGTTACTTGGGTACAGAGAGACCCGTCTGTGCAAAGACCCTGGGGTAAGAAGGAGCACTGCAGCTTTAAAGAATCACTGGCTGGCAAAGTTGTGGGAGCCCTGAGAGCAAGGAGGTAAATAGTACAAAAAGCTAAGAAAATAGATGGCAGCCAGACCATGCAGCCTGGACCTGGCTGGCTGAGGCAGGCTTTGATCTTTGTCCTGGAAATGGAAAGTTAAGAAACACCTTAAGCTATTAGAAGGATGCACTGTAGAGGGCAAAGTAGATATAGAGAAAAAGGAGACTTTGCAGTTTTTTGGAGCTAATGATTGCTTTGGCATCCATCCATCCATCCATCCAAATCACTGAATGTCAGTTTTGCCTAAATACTCATGCTTTACATCTGTGCAAGGACCGTGGAGAAGCAACAGCATCCGGGGGCTTGTTAGACATGAAGAATCTCAGCAGGACCTACTGTATTAGAATTTGCATTTAAACAAGTGATTTCCATGTGGATTAAAGTTCAAACAGCCCCACCATTAATATTACCAATACTGACAAGGGTCGTCATGAGGCGTGGGATTTAGCATGGCCAGTACCTGGCATAAGCTGGCAACTCAATAAAGGGTAGTGCTACCATTTTAAAATTTGTAATATTGCAGCTTCAAGAATTGGGCTGCAACTCTGGCTGCTTCTGGGTAGTTGTTTGCCAGGCTCACTTGTAATGATGGGTATTTGTTATTCAGGGAATGTTTATAGAGGAGTGCCTCATTTAAAAAAATTTTTATTGAAGTATAGTTGATTTACAATGTTGTGCTCATTTCTGCTGTACAACAGTGACTCAGTTATACACATATATACATTCTTCTTTTATATTCTTTTCCATTCAGTTTTATCACAGGAGACTGGATATAGTTCCCCGTGCTATACACTAGGACTTTGTTGTTTATCCATCCTATATATAATAGTTTGCATCTGCTAATCCCAAACTCTTAATACTTCCCTCCCCCACCCCCATCCCCCTTGGCAACCACAAGTCTGTTCTCTATGTCTGTGAGTCTGTTTCTGTTTTGTAGATGGGTTCATCTGTGATGTATTTTAGATTCCACATATAAGTGGAATCAAGGTATTTCTCTTTCTCTTTCTGACTTACTTCACTTAGTATGATAAGCCTCTAGGTCCATCCATGTTGCCACCAATGGCATTATTTCATTTTTTTAATGGCTGAGTAATATTCCATTGTATATATATATACCACATCTTCTTTATTCATTCATCTGATGGACACATTTCTTAACCTGTTGACCCTCAGCATCTTCATCTATAAAATGTGGTTGTAAGAGCAATGCCTCTCCTCTGGGTTTCTGTGAACGTGTAATGAGATAACATATGGCAAAAGCTCAGCACAGTGCCTGGCTCACAGAAATCATTAGCAGGAGGATGGCTCCCTAAAGCCATTGGCTGGGGACCCTCTAAGTCACCACCTCCCTGAGACTGAATGAGTTCTTCATATATTTCAGGACAGCCAGCACACTTTTGCCTAGGCTCTCCTGGTCTGGCCCCACCTGAACACTTCCTTACAGCCCTGCCCAGCTGCTTCTGTGGCCACTTGGGATCAGCAGCCCCTCATGGTGTTACCTGAGCTGGCTGACATCCACAGGTGTGGCTGGGAGACCACGGAGGCCAGTGGGGCATGACAGTCACTAGACCAATTTTGCAGCCGGAGGGAGTCCTCCTTGCAGCTGAGAAATGCCACACAGCCTCTGCTAGGGATGAAGGAAGTGCACGCTGACCCCTGCCTGGCCAGCCAGCAAGAGCTGGGCACAGGGTGGTGCTGGACATTTGGGGATGAATGTGGCACCAGCTCCTGCCCTTGCTTTGTTTTCCAGCTCAAAGCACCAAGCAGACGTGTCTCGTTGACACCAGCTTCATTCACTCATTCACTCTTTCGGCAAATATTTATTGAGCGCCTGCTTTGTGGCCACACTGGTGCCGAGCACAAGCGATGCACAGCAAGCAAAACGATCAAGGCCTCTGCTCTCATAGAGGCAGAAAAAAGTGAACATGGAACTGGATGAGCAAGGGGCTGGGTGAGACTTCAGAGAAGGTGGTCAGGGAAAGACTTTGTAGCTCTAGAGGTCAGCATTTGGACCAACAGAGGGATGTTATCATGATTAAGCATAAGAGTTTTGATATATCATGATTAATCATGAGTTGAATAAGGTAGTGAGCTCCCCATCGCTAGAGGCATGCAAGTAGAGGCTGAAAGACTCCACATGGGGAATGTTGTAGCAGGTCCTTATAGGCTGGGCAAGACCTGAGCATTTCCATGTAATTAAAATCTGTCACTGTGGCACCATTGTAAAGACCACTCTTGGGAAGTTCTTCCTTGAAAGAAAATGGGTGAATAGTCCTGAATACCTAGGTGATAGTCTGGGCGGCTTCAACCTCTCAGATGTGGATTCTTTGTCCCCATCCCTGCATGTCCAGGCTCAAGGACTCCTCAAAGATTCCTTCCCAGAGATGTCAGTGCCACCACCTCCTTGAGGAGGGTCCCTGGGGAAGGACATCTCAGCTGCAGGGTTGTGGATGCCTTTGTGAGTACATTCATCTGTTTAACAAATGCACACTGAAGTACATGCATGCAGGCTCTGGGCTCAGACCTGTCTGGGTTCAAATCCTGCCTTTGCCTCTCCTCCACTGAATGATTGATCAAGTCAGACGATTCCTCTGAGCCATGGTTTCCACGTCTGTACAAAGCCGGAAATATTGTGTAACTGTTAAGTTTGTTGTGAGGCTTAAAGAAATAAAACAAGTTCCTGCCAGTAAGTGTCTTTGTATACGGTAAGTGCTCAAAAAAATAAAGTGGTGACGATGGTGATGAGGGTTGCCGACTTTTTTTTTTTTTTTTTTGCAGTACGCGGGCCTTTCACTGCTGTGGTCTCTCCCGTTGTGGAGCACAGGCTCCGGACGCGCAGGCTCAGCGGCCATGGCTCACGGGCCCAGCCGCTCCGTGGCATGTGGGATCTTCCTGGACCGGGGCACAAACCCATGTCCCCTGCATTGGCAGGCGGACTCCCAACCACTGCGCCACCAGGGAAGCCCCCGACTTGTTTGTTGACTCATCTATTCACATGGTCTTCTGGCAAACATTTCTTGGAGGCTGGGCGTTCACATCCCTCTGTGCTGCCTGTGGGGAGCTGGCATCAGTTCTCTGAACCTCCCCTGTGAAGTCCCTCCTGACTGGTCAGTCTCCTGGTGTATCAGTTTCCTATGGCTGCTGTCCCAAATCACCACAAATATAACGCCTTCAAACAAAACCAGTTAATTTTTTTCTTGGAGTATAATTGCTTTGCAATGTTGTGTTAGTTTCTGCTGTAGAACAAAGTGAATCAGCTATATGTATACATATATCCCCTCCCTCTTGAGCCTCCCTCTGACCCCCACCCCGTCCCACCGCTTTAGGACATCACAGAGCACCAAGCTGAGCTCCCTGTGCTATACTGCAGCTTCCCACTAGCTATGTATTTTAAACATGGTAGTATATATATGTCAATGTTACTCTCTCAATTCGTCCCACCCTCCCATTCCCACCCTGTGTCCACAAGTCCGTTCTCTACGTCTGTGTCTCTTTTCCTACCCTGCAAATAGGTTCATAAGTACCATTTTTCTAGATTCCACATATATGTGTTAATATACGATATTTGTTTTTCTCTTTCTGACTTACTTCACTCTGTATGACAGACTCTAAGTTCATCCACATCACTACAAATGCCCCAGATTTGTTCCTTTTTTATGACTAATATTCCATTGTATATATGTACCACATCTTCTTTATCTATTCATCATCTGTTGATGAATATTTAGGTTGCTTCCATGTCCTGGCTATTGTAAATAGTGCTGCAAAGGATATTGTGGTACGTGTATCTTTTTGAATTATGTTTTTCTCAGGGTATATGCCCAGTAGTGGGATTGCTGGGTCATATGGTAGTTCTATTTTTAGTTTTTTAAGGAACCTCCATACTGTTCTCCAAAGTGGCTGTATGAATTTACATTCCCATCAACAGTGCAAGAGGGTTCCCTTTTCTCCACACCCTCTCCTTGTAGATTTTTTGATGATGGCCATTCTAACGGGTGTGAGGTGATACCTCATTATGGTTTTGATTTGCATTTCTCTAATAATTAGTGATGTTCAGCATCTTTTCATATGTTTGTTGGCCATCTGTATGTCTTCTTTGGAGAAATATCTATTTAGGTCTTCCAAGGGCAAGAACTTACTGGATAATTCTTTGTTGTCAGGGTTGTTCTGTGTATTGTAAGATGTTCAGCAGCATCCCTGGCCTCTCCCTACTAGATGCCATAGCATCTGCCCCTCTCTCCAGGTGTGACAAACAAATGTCTCCAGCCATTGCCAAATGTCCCCTGGGGGCAGAATCAGCCCAGTTTGGACCCAATGGATTAAAGCTTGTTGATGGTGGGCCATACCAATGAGGGATACAGGTTACTTTCTGGTGGTCTGGCTTGATCCAAGAATTACATTTATCCTATCTACAGCAGAGGTGCATAATAACTAGGGAATCGTGGATCCATTGGAGAATCTGATGAAATCTATTAATTCTCTGGGTGCAGAGAGGGGATGCACAGATACCCAAGCCCCTCCTAAATATTCAGGAAGATTACTGACCATCTGTAGTCTTATTTATACCCTACACAGGAGTTTATGGACTTCAGTCTAAAAACCCCTAATTAAAAAAAATTGGATGGTCTGTGCATCTTTGAGGCATTTTTCTCATTAATATAGTATTTATGCATGTAGACCCCTCCTCATTCAAAGTGAAAAAGGAATATAGAGTTACACACAGCAAGCTAAAACTTAAGTGAGGAGATCAGAGGAAAAAAATGAAGCAATGTCTAAAAACGTTTATGCCTATTTTTCATGTTAACAAAGCGCCTTATATTAAGTCAACATTGGGTATAACTGACTCTGAGCCAATGTAAAGGGAGAAATGTAACCTGCTTATATGTTCCATTGTCCTAAGGGAATACCCCAAGATGAGACCACTATTTTCCCTCTATTTTTCTTTCTCTCTCCCCTTCCCCATTTTTTCTTCAGTAATTTCCTCAGAGTGCAATTTTAGGCTCACCAAGGACCAAACATTTGAGTCCATAGGGAATTTATTGAAATGGTTTTGTAACCGACCAGGGTTCTTACACTCCTTAATTAATTGAAATTGATAAGAGGCCAGGCAGGAAATTCAGGCAAGGCTTGGAGTGAAAACAGGTAACAGGTTCCCTTGCTCCCTGAGGGGGGCAAGCTGATCCCTTTTATGGGGTGAGGGTAGAGGTGGGTCCAGGGGTCAGGCCAGAGGGGTGGTCTGCCCACCCTTTGGTGGTGCTGTGTGCAGTGTGCATGCACAGTGCCCTGCTTCTGCTCCCAACTCCTCAGAAGTGGCAGTTGGGTTTTTTGGTCTTTTTGTATCTTTTGTCCAGAAATTGCCCCAACTGCACACGCACGCAGTTATTTTTAGTCCCTTATAGTTTCTTTGTATTTTGTTGCCGGAGGAGAGGAGATGTGTGTCCAGGTGCAAGCACTGCAGCAAAGGGTCCCAGGTCCCAGGTTTCAGGTCCCAGCCTGTCTCAGTTTAAGCCTACTCAAAAAAAATTTTTTTAATACAGGAATTCCTAAATGCCAGTTATTAAATGCCAGCATGACTTTGAAAAGCCTTCTGGCCTGGTGCCTGCTGCCTAGCAGGATCTGGGTAAAGGTCATTGTTGTTGTTTAATTATAATAATTGTCATAACCACCCAGCAAGCTGGGTGTTACCCAGAGACACCTTACAGGTAGGGAAACTGAGGCTCAGGGAGAAGGTGTGGCAGCATCACAGAGCTAGCAAATGTCAGGGTGCTGTTTGTAGCATAGTAATATTCCCAGAAAAGCATCACAGTTGCAGATCAGCCTGGCATATCCTAGGAAATAGGACAGACTCCACGCTGATGATACAGAAATATGTGGGGAATAGATATAGTGCCCATCTCTCAAAGCCAGCAAGACTCATTTCCCTGCAACCAGAGGAATGGTGTTTCCCAGACAGGTCATCACACACCTTGCTAAGTGCTGGGGTGACACCCGAGGGGGAGGAAACAGCAGGTGTGAGCGCCCAGAAGAAAAGAACCTATTCTAGGGCAAAGCAACTCCAGAGGGCTGGGCCCCTCCTGACTTGGGGCTAACTCACCACTTTCCTCTTCAGATGAGTGACCAGGGTCATGCACACACACCTGGGAGGTTAATGGGCTCAGCAGACACAGAGAAGCCTGATTTGAAGTGGAAAGCTTTTAAAAAATTAAACATTCAATGTTTAATTGAATGGGCCCCCAAGGCCCTTGAGAAAGCCACAGGAATGGGGCACATAATGTTCCCTAAAGGATAAGTTCTCAAACATGTATCCTTGCCAACACTTGTGGTCTGTGATACCAGCCATTCTAAAGTGTGAAGGGGGAATTTCCTGGTGGTCCAGTGGTTAACACTTCACGCTTCCACTGCTGGGGGCACCGGTTCGATCCCTGGTCAGGGAAATAAGGTCCTGCATGCCATGCTTTGCTGGCCAAATAAATAAATGAAATAAAGACAAAAGTAAGTTTAAAAAATAAATAAAAATAAAATAAAGTGTGAAGGGATATCTCACTGTGGGTTTTTTTTGTTTGTTTGTTTGTTTTTTCACGGTATGCGGGCCTCTCACTGTTGTGGCCTCTCCCGTTGCGGAGCCCAGGCTCCGGACGCAGGCTCAGCGGCCATGGCTCATGGGCGCAGCCGCTCCGCGGCATGTGGGATCTTCCCGGACCGGGGCACGAACCCGTGTGCCCTGCATCGGCAGGCGGACTCTCAACCACTGCGCCACCAGGGAAGCCCTCACTGTGGTTTTGATGGGCATTTTCCCCAAGATTACTGATGCCCAGCACCTGTCAGCCATTTGTATGTCTGGAAAAATGTATATTCAGTTCCACTCCTTTTTTTTTTTTTTTTTTGGCTATAGAAGATCTTAAATGCTTTCAACACAAAAAAAAAGAGATGGTAATTATATGATGTGATAGAGGAGTTAGCTGAACTCTGATGGTGATAATTTTGTAATATATCATTGTATCAAATCACTACATTGCACATCTTAAACATACACAATGTTATATGTCCATTGTAGCTCAAGAAACCTAGAGAAAAAAAAAAAGATCTCAAGCATGCAGCTGAGAAATGGAAACTCCTGGGTGGGTATTTTGTCCAGAGCAAACTGAAAAGAAGGACACTCAGAGCAATGAAGAGCCTGGTGTTGCCCAAGCCTTTCTTCATGGGCAGCTAGCAAGCCCCAGGCTGGGGTCACATGTGACAGTGAAACCCCTTAGTTACGTAGGAGGCCCTTGGGGTTGTCCCTTCTGTGGAAAAATATATGCCTTTTTTCCTCCTAACAGCTGTTGGCAGAAAGGCCATGGAGACGGTCAAGTTTGGGCTTTAAAATCAGTCAAATCTGGGCTGAAACCCTGGCCTCTCTCCTTGCCTAAATTCTGCAATTTTTACCAGGTCACGTAATGCCTCTATGACTCACTTTCCTTATCTTTAAAATGAAGATAGTAATAGGTGGAACCTTATTAAATTGTCCTTTTTGTGGCTGAAAACCAATATCGACAATTTCCTGTGATTCCACGTAATGCTTACCGCCTGAGGTGTCTGTGGGGATTGAGAGAGACCATTCACATGGTGTGTAGTCACTGCTCAATACAACAAAATATTAAAAATATTTTGTTAATTATTTTTCAATGTTTTATTGATTGTATTTATTTAAAAAATGTATGTAACAAATTTGCTATCTTAACCTCTTTTAAGTGTACAGTATATTGATACTAAGCACATTTATATTATTGTGCAACCATCACCACCATCCATCTCCAGAACTCTTCATTTTACAAAACTGAAACTCTATCTCCATTAAATGCTAACTCCCCATGACCGCCTCCCGCAAGCCCCTTGTAACCTCCATGCTACTTTTTTTTTTTAATCTTCTTTTCCTCATCCCACAGCTTCTGGTAAACCACCAGTCTATTCTCTGTTGCTATTAGTTCAGCTTTTTGTTGTTTTGTTTTTTAAGATTGCACAACTCAGGGAATTCTCTGGCAGTACAGCGGTTAGGACTCCAAACTTTCACTTCCTGGTCAGGGAACTAAGATCCTGCAAGCTGCAGAGTGCGGGGCGGGGGGGGGGGGGGGGATTCCACAACTCAGTAGCAAGAAAACCAAGTGATCCAATTGAAAAATGGGCAGAGGGCTTCCCTGGTGGCGCAGTGGCTGGGAGTCCGCCTGCCGATGCAGGGGACACGGGTTCATGCCCCGGTCCGGGAGGATCCCACATGCCGCGGAGCGGCTGGGCCCGTGAGCCGTAGCCGCTGAGCCTGCTCGTCCGGAGCCTGTGCTCCGCAGCGGGAGAGGCCATAGCAGTGAGAGGCCCGTGTAGCGCAAAAAAAAAAAAAAAAAAAAAAAAATGGGCAGAGGACCTGAATAGACATTTTTCCAAAGAAGATATACAAATGGCTAACAGGTATATGAAAAGGTGCTCTACATCACTAATCACCAGAGAAATGCAAATCAAAACCACATATGAGCTATCACGTCAAGCCTGTTAGATGGCTATTCTCAAAAAGGCAAGAGATGACAAGTGTTGGTGAGGATGTGGAGAAAAGGGAACGCTGTTGCACTATTGGTGGGAATGTAAATTGATGCAGCTACTATAGTAAATGGTCTGGTGGTTCCTCAAAAAAATTAAAAAATAGAACTACCATATTATCTAGCAATCCCATTTCAGGTATACATCCAAAAGAAATAAAGTCAGTTTTGATCAATTATCAGTATCATTTTCAGATCATGATAGACTGAATTTTCCTTCATTCAGAAGAAAGGGTCTGATCAGCAATCAGAGTAATTAAAGGCTCACCCTCATGCATTTAGGAGGAGCAGGGAAAAAGCTCAAAGTTGCTATTTAAATTTTTTAAATTAATTTTTAAATTGAAATATAGTTGATTTACAATGTTGTGTTAATTTCTGCTGAACAGCAAAGTGATTCAGTTATATATATATATATACATTCTTTTTTATATTCTTTTCCATTATGGTTTATCACAGGATATTGAATATAGTTCCCTGTGCTATACAGTAGGACATTGTTGTTTATCCATTCTATATCTAATAGTTTGCACCTGTTAACCCCAAGCTCCCAATCCATCCCTCTCCCACCTCTCCTCCCCCTTGGCAACCACAGCTGTTTAATTTAATTGGAAAGAGGTACCTTACAACTCTGATGAGAAATTTGAAAAGTTGTGTCATCAGTGTAAAAGGAAAAAATGCAGAATGATTTCTATAATATCATTACAAATATGTAAATGTTTTGGTAAAAAATTGTAAAAATAAGACACTCTCAAATACCCAAAAGATGTAAATACCCACAAAAGAACAATATAAAAAGTAAGAGCAGCCAGTTGCTTTTGTATGGTGTGGTTATGATTTTTTCCCTCTCTCTTAGTGGTTAGATTTTCAATTCCATAAACTCCTTGAAGGCGAGCTTACCCCAGGTGGAGCTGAGTGCCTGGTGCAATACCTGCTTGCTGAATGAATAAATGAATCAGTCCACTCAGTATTCGGTACCCGTTTGCTGAGTGAATACGTGACAATACTTTTAGGGTTGTGCATTTGAATGGAGACCTCTATTCAACAGGTGAAGAAAAATAGTCAAAATGAGCCTGTGTCATTAACCCAGAAAACTTTTCTTCCTCCTCTGAACTGTGATAGTGACCATTTGTGTGAAATGAAAAAGCCCCTCTTCTGAGAGTCTTGGGTCTCCTAACCTGTGTGACTTTAGAAAAGTGAAAATGTTGTAAAGTAATTAGAAAGTGATGAGTTTTGAGTATTGATTACTTTTATTTTAATGTAACAACTATAACTTTATATCATTTTTAATAATGGTTGTGTGTATCAACTTGCTTGCAAGGTTATGGAGAATTTCACAACTGTCTCTTGCTAGCTGGTACAAACAATGCAAGAATTTTAATCTCATCCCTTCTGATTGAGGTAGGAGATAAACGGGTCCCTGGGCTGAGCAGCTGGAATTTGTCAAGCAGAGTAATTTGGAGCTTTGTCTTCCTTAGACACGCCAAGAACAAAGTTAGTGGCAGGAACTGAGCTCTGCTGGAGTAAAGAGATAGGACGACCACATCTATCACTCCTGAGGTCAGGGGAACCTCCCTGACTGCACATGTGCAGGAAGGCTCCTTGGGGGTCATAAAGGGAGGGGGCGCCACCCCATAATAGGTGATGTCAAACCTCCCATTAGCCTCTGCGCTGGAATCCATCTTGGTAAAAAATGTGCACGCATATTGCGGAAGGCCTTGGACAGGTCAGGTGTGGGAAAAGAAACAAGATAACCTGCCAGAGGAGAACAAAGACCCTGAGAACTGCCCTGTATAATTGACTTAAATGCCTCTTTACTGCACTCCTCATTAGGGAGGACACCACACCCTTGCCTTGCTTCAGTCTTAAATAAATAAACTACTTCTCTGTGTGCTCTCCCACATATTGTGCTGTGCTAATAATAATAAACTTTGTACCTGTTTTAACAAATTTTGCCTCCTTGAAACATTCTTGCTTTCAAATTGGGCAAGAACCAGGGCAACTTTGCTTCTAGCCTCTAGCCCCTGGTGGGACTAGCAGCTAGGATTCCTGGTTTTTATCCAGGCTACCCAGGCTCAATTCCTGGGCAGGGAACTAGTATCTCTCTTCAAGACTGCTCACTGCTGTCTCTCCGAGATCCTGATCGTGTCACACCAAACACTCTCCTAGGTCATGGCATGCCTTCTTATTATTATTTTATTTTATTTTTTCCCTAGCCTGTTTATTTTCTTTAACAGCTTTATTGAGATACAACTTACATATGATACAATTCACCCATCTGAAATGCACAATCTGACAATGTTCAAAACCATCACCAGTTTTAGAACATTTTTGTCAGCTCAAAAAGAAACCCTGTACTTTAACTATCACCCACAACCCCACCATCAACTCCTACCCCTAAGAAACCACTAATCTATTTTCTGTCTCTATACATGGCCCTGTTCTGAACATGTTCATATGAACAGAATCATACAATGTGTGGTCTTTCTTGACTAACTTCTTTCACTTAGAATAATGTTTTCAAGGTTCATATATGTTGTCACATGTATCAGTATTTCATTTTTTTTATGGCCAAGTAATATCCCACTGTATGCATATACCACACTTTATCCATTTATTGATGGACATTTGGGTTGTTTCCACTTTTTGGTTTTTATGAATGGTGCTGGTATAAACATTGTAGTATAAGTTTTTGTGTGGACATATGCTTTTATTTCTCTTGAATATGTATACTTAGAGTGAAATTGCTGTGTCATATGGTAACCCTGTTTAACTTTCGAGGAACTGCCAACTTGTTTTCCAAAGCAGCTGAACCAGATAATATTCCTCAGCAACATATAAGGGTTCCAGTTCCTTCACATTCGCACCAACACTTATTATCTGACTTTTTGATTCTAGCTATCCTAGTGGTTATGAAGTGGTATCTCACTGTGGTTTTGATTTGCATTTCTCTGATGAATAATGATGTTGAGCATTTTTTCATGTACTTATTGGCCATTTGTATATCTTTTGGGGAGAAATATCCATTCAGATATCTTGACCATTTTTATATTGGGTTATTTTTATTATTTTTTTTTAAATTTTATTTATTTTTGGCTGCATTGGATCTTCATTGCTGCACGTGAGCTTTCTCTAGTCGCGGTGCCCAGGGGCTACTCTTCGTTACGGTGCGCGGGCTTCTCATTGTGGTGGCTTCTCTTGTTGCAGAGCACAGGCTTTAGGCGCACGGGCTTCAGTAGTTGTGGCACGTGGGCTCAGTAGTTGTGGCTCATGGGCTCAGTTGCTCCGCAGCATGTGGGATCTTCCCAGACCAGGGATTGAACCCCTGCGTTGGCAGGTGGATTCTTAGCCACTGAGCCACCAGGGAAGTCCCTATTTTTATTATTGAGTTGTAAGAACTCTTCATATATTTTGGATACAAGTTCCTTATCAGATATGGGATTTTTGAATTTTTCTCCCATTCGGTGGGTTACCTTTTCACAATTATCTACTTTTTTAATAAAAAAATTTGTATTGGAGTATAGTTGATTTACAATGTTGTGTTAGTTTCAGGTGTACAGCAAAGTGAATCAGTTATACATATACATGTATCCACTCTTTTTTAGATTCTTTTCCCTTAAAGGCCATGGCACGTTTTCAATTGCCTCTCACACACTCAGCATCTCTACACTCTAATGCCAGCCCACCTCTTTCTTTTTCTGAGGGTATTTCCAGGACCCAATACCCAGCTGAACATTCTGAGATACATCAATGACCTCAAATCCTATAGGGGTCCAACAGAGATGATTATCTCTCATGCCCCAATACTGCTCTTCCTTCTTCTTCTTTAATGATTCTAAAAACCACTCCTTCGTCCCAAAGACCCAGAAACCACCCTATCTTCTTCCCTACGCTGTACTTCCCCCAACATAACATCCATTGCTGTTTATTTCAGCCACTTGTTGGAGCCCCATGTCCCCCCTTATACCTTCAACCTTGTAAAACAAAAGAGAGACTGAGTTGTTTATTTTTTAATCTTTGTATCCCAGTGCCTACCAAAGTACCAAACTTAAATGTGTTTAACTAGGCATTCAATCCATCCAAAAGCCTTTATTGAGCACCTGCTCTTTGTCAAGCACTATGCACCAGGAAATGATAAGGCAGAAAACACAACTTTTCTTCTGGAGAAGTTTGCAGTCCAGGAAGCCCTCAGATGTCAGGGTCAAGGTACAATGCTTAGTGCTCCCACCTCCTACATCTAAACCCTATTCAAGCAACTTTCCCCAGGGTCACACAGGTGGTGAGTGGCACAGCTGGGATTCAAACCTGAGAAGTTTGGTCCCCGAGCTATGCCCTGAGTCCTGAAGTTTTATGTCTTGGTTCTTTTCTTGGCAGGTGGGATCATTGTGTGGAAATAAAAGTCACCCATGTTTCTTAAGAGAAGTTAATTTTTTAAGTCTTTAAAGATAAATTTATTTTTAATTTGTTTGTATTTTAAAATTTAATACATTAATAAAAACACATAGTATTATATTACACATTTATTTTTCAGAACTATTTTGACAACTATGTCTCAGTGTAATTGGTTTCTCTTGTAATTATGTGTATTTTATTTTTTGCATTAAAAAACATTCTGAAAGGGATCCCTAGCTTGACCAGATTGTTTCTAGATTGCCAACAGAGTCCATGACACACACAAAAGGTTAAGAACACTGGCTTTGGAGCTTCATGTCAAAGTAGAAACTTCCAGGAGGCATAATAGGCATAAGTTCATTTATTCACTGCACAGAATTGTAAGGTCTTAAATATGGCTGGAAAGGACTTTGAATAGAACACTTACTTTACTGTACAGGAGAAGATTTTTCTAATGCCCATGGAATAACCCTGGAGAAGATGGAAGAGATCTGGTCTGCTGGTGATGGGTGGAGGCTGAATGAGTAGGAGTGACAGCCTGGCAGGGGGTAGAGAATTTCCTTCTAGGTGCTGGGGCAGGCTGTGGTCACACAAGTGAAGAGATTAAAAGATACAGGAATTCATACTGCAAAGAGGTGAAATATGCCCACACTGGAACCCATGGACCTGAGTTCTCTCACATCAGGGCTCTGGAACCCAAGGGTGTGGGGCTTGGTCAAGTCTACCTCTCTGAGCCTTGGCTTCAGCCTTGGAGGAGATACAGGGAGAAATGGAGGACCACATTAAGAAGAGACAGTCTTGGGGCTTCCCTGGTGGTGCAGTGGTTGAGAATCTGCCTGCTAATGCAGAGGACACAGGTTCGAGCCCTGGTCCAGGAAGATCCCACATGCCGCGGAGCAACTGGGCCCATGAGCCACAACTACTGAGCCTGCGCGTCTGGAGCCTGTGCTCCACAACAAGAGAGGACGCGATAGCGAGAAGCCCGCGCACCGCAATGAAGAGTGGCCCCGCTCGCCGCAACTAGAGAAGAAACGAAGACCCAACACAGCCAAAAATAAATAAATAAATTAATTAATTTTAAAAAAGAGAGTTTTTTTTTTTACATCTTTATTGGAGTATAATTGCTTTACAATGGTGTGTTAATTTCTGAATCAGTTATACATATACATATGTTCCCATATCTCTTCCCTCTTGAGTCTCCCTCCCTCCCACCCTCCCTATCCCACCCCTCCAGGCAGTCACAAACCACCGAGCTGATCTCCCTGTGCTATGCGGCTGCTTCCCACTAGCTATCTATTTTATGTTTGGTAGTGTATATATGTCCATGCCACTCTCTCACTTTGTCACGGCTTACCCTTCCCGCTCCCCATATCGTCAAGTCCATTCTCTAGTAGGTCTGTGTCTTTATTCCTGTCTTACCCCTAGGTTCTTCATGACATTTTTTTTTAAAGAGACAGTCTTAGCGCACAGTACCTAACATTTCGGTGCTATTATGAGGACCAATGCTCAAAGTGGATTTTGTTCTTGAACAGTGTCCCTGTAGATTTGACGACATTTATTGGCTTGAGGTTTGATGTTTTTTCCTTCCCTAATAGATTTAAGATTTCTATTTAGTGTTGAAAAACTGCACAAATTTGTATGGAACAAAGCCTAGGAAAATGAAAAATATAGATTGAATAGTAATCTAAATTAGCCCTGGAATATATGATAGAGGAGGGAAAATTTTGGTGCCATAATTTCTCTCTTCATGGTGTTGGACTTAAATCAGTTGAAATGTATTTTTGTACCACAATTTAAGCATCAATAAAGGTGTGCTTAATTCATTGTCTAGTGACATTCAAAAAAAAAAGGAAAGAAGACACAGTCTTGGGGCTGATCAGAAGACCCCAGGAGGCCCTGCAGAAGTGCATGAAGGGGCTGGGCCATCTTTGCTACAGTGGCTGCACCAGCACTTTCAAGCACCTCCGACATGCTAGGTCCTTCCTTCTGAGGCTCACAGAGGTTCAATAACTTGCCCAAGGTCACAGAGCTGTAATCAGGATTCGAACCTGTGACCCTCACAGTCTAGACCAAATGCTGTTCTCCATTTTCCAAGGTTGTGCAAACGTTGACTCCAGTCTTACATCCCATCCCTACTGCCTGGCTCTCTCCACTTAAGCCACACCGACCATTTATCAGATTCTCCTGCAGTGACCTGCCTCCCACCATCTACTCTCTTTGTTTGGAGCATTCTTCCTGCCTGTGTATCTTTCAGATTCAGCCCGTGGATGATGCGACTCAGGTAGCCCCTTCCTTATCCACCCGTTGGAAACGATTCCTTAGTACTGATTCTGTCTTTTCTGTAGGTCTCAGTGCAATGCCTAACCACACACACAAAGTTTGTGATGGTCTGATTATGACTTCCACCACCAGAATACAAGCTCCATGACGGCCAAACTGGGTCTGACTTATCTGACTTACTTACCCAAGCCCAACATCCCACACAGTACTTGGGCACAAAGTAGGTGCTCAATAAATATTAATTGCATATATTTGTTATGCAGTCGACACTTATGTAGCACTCACCAGGGATTAACTAAGTGCTTTAAAGGTACTAACTCATTTAATACTGAAACCAATTCCATAAAGCAATTCCACAAATTCCATACTAGATCAATATGACAACCCATAGCCCCAAGTGACCACTTGAAATGTGGCCAGTGTGACAAAAAAACAACTTTTAATTTTGCTTAATTTTAATTCATTTAGATTTAAAAACTGATCCTCAATTCAGTTATTAGAAAACTTTTAAGTTTGTTTGGGACAACTTGGGGATGGGAATCTACACTTTCAGCTATGAGATCAAGTATTTCCAACAAAAATGTGGCTAGTCCAAACTGAGATGTGTTGTAAGTATAAAATATGCACCTGATTTTCAAGACTTGGTGCCGGAAAAAGAAAACTGTAAACTGCCTCATTAATATTTTTTAAAATCTTTTTAAAATATTTATTTATTTATTTAAGCTGCGCCAGGTCTTTAGTCTTTAGCTGAGGCATGTGGGATCTTTTAGTTGTGGCATGCCTGCGGGATCTAGTTCCCTGACCAGAGATCGAACCCTGGCCCCGTGCATTGGGAGTGCAGAGTCTTACCCACTGGACCACCAGGGAAGCCCCCCTCAGGAATATTTTTTTATTACAGATTGAGATGATAATATTTTGGATAAATTTGGTTGAATAAAATATATTAAAATTAATTCTACTTGAGTGTTAGTCTATTCTGGTTGCTATAAGACTGGGTGGCTTATAGACAACAGAAATTTTTTCCCCATATTTCTAGGGGTTGTAAGTCTGAGATCACAGTGCCAGCATGGCCAGGTGAGGGCCCTCTTCCAGTTCATAGATTTCTTCTTTTTTTTTTTCTTTTTAAAAAATAATTTAAAAAAATTTCTTTTGGCTGCACCGTGCAGCATGTGGGATCTTAGTTCCCAGTCAGGGATCAAACCCATGCCCCCTGCATTGGAAGTGCAGAATCTTACCCACTGGACTGCCAGGGAAGTCTTGTTTTTTTCCTTTTTTAAAAAAAAATTGAAGTATAGTTGGTTTACAATGTTAGTTTTAGTTTCAGGTGTACTGCAAGGTGATTCCGTTTTATTTCAGATTATTTTCCCTATTAGATTATTAGAAGATATTGACTATAGTTCCCTGTGCTATACAATGGGTCTTTGCTGGTTATCTATTTTATACTTAGTAGTGTGTATATGTTAATCCGAAACTCCTAATTTATCCCTCCCTCCCACTTTCCCCTTTTGTAGCCATAAATTTGTTTTCTCTGTCTGTGAGTCTATTTCTGTTTCCAGTTCACAGATTTCCTATATCCTCAAATGGCACAAGAGGCCAGGAAGGTCTCTGGGGTCTCTTTTATATAAGAGCGTTAATCTCATTCATGAGGGCTTGGCCCTCATGATCTAATCACCTGCCAAAGGCCCCCACCTCCTAGTATGATCACGTTAGACGTTAGGATTTAGGATTTCAACATATGAATTTAAGCCTGGGTGGGTGGGGGTAGGGGGAACACAGCCATTCAGGCCATAGAACTTCTTTATTTTTACTTTAAAAAAATATGGCTATTCGAAAAATTTAAATTACACACGTGGCTCACATTATATTTCTGTTGGGCAGTGCTGTATTATAATTACCCTCATTTCTCAGAGGAGCAAATCGAGGCACAGAGAGGTTAAGTAACATGCCCAGCGTCCTCCAGCTGGTGAGTAGCAGAGTTGAGATCTGAATCAAGAACAGGTGTCTCCACTACCATATGATTCAGCAATCCCACTCCTGGGCATATATCCAGAGAAAACCGTAATTCGAAACTATGCATGCACCCCAACACAGCACAATTTACAATAGCCAAGACGTGGAAGCAACCTAAATGTCCATCAACATGGACATGGAATGGATAAAGAAGGTGTGGTACATATGTACAATGGAATACTACTCAGCCATAAAAAAGAACGAAATAATGCCATTTGCAGCCACATAGATGGACCTAGAGATTGTCATACTGAGTGAGGTAAGCCAGACAGAGAAAGGCAAATATCATGATATAGCTTATATGTGGAATCTAAAAAAAAATGGTACAAATGAACTTATTTACGAAACAGAAATAGAGTCACAGATGTAGAAAACAAATTCATGGTTACCAGTGGGGGAAGCAGCCGGGGTAAGGGGGAGGGATAAATTGGGAGATTGAGATTGACATATACACACTACTGTATATACAATAGATAACTAATAAGGACCTACTGTATAGTACAGGGAACTCTAGTCAATACTCTGTAATGACCTATATGGGAAAAGAATCTAAAAAAGAATGGATATATGTATATGTATAACTGATTCACTTTGCTGTACAGCAGGAACTTACACAGCATTGTAAATCAACTATACTCCAAAAAAAATTAAAGAAAAAAAAAAAGAACAGGTGGCTCCAAAGCCAGTGTACTTAGCCACTGTCATGGCCCCCAAATTCCTCATACATCAGTAGGGGAAGTCTAGGGAAGGATATCTGAGGATCAGAGACGCCAGCCCCCCACACCAGGAGGGAGCCCTTGCACCAAGGTTGTCTGCACTGGACAGAGAAAGCCAAGAGCTGAACAACACGTTTGGACTTGTCTGTCTCTCCCCGACAGATTCACATCCAGGGCGAATCTTCAGCTTCCTTCTGTGGAGCCCAGTCCCATAGCAAGAGGGAAATATCTGCCAACATCAAGTGGAAGAAAAAGTGACGTGTGGAACAAAACACAATTGTGTTTCTGGATGATTGGGTTTAAAGTAAACAAAACTCTCTCTCTCTCTCTCTCTCTCTCTCTCTCTCTCTGAATGTGGTTGGCCCTAGAGACAGAGCTAAGGGTACCACCCAGCTTCCAGGGACACCTGTTATCAGCAGAAAGGTCATCAGCTGGTCAGAGTGAATACCTTTCCTGGGACTTCAGGGGCCAGCCTCTCAGGAAAAAGATAAAGAGGAATGTTACCTCTTTGCCTTGCCTGTGGAGTCCTCCTATTTAAGGCCACACTCACCTATCACTAAAGCCAAACTGATCTGTGATCAGAGATGTTCACACCCAGACTCACTCGTCCCAAACCTGCACTACACACCTAGCTGCTCACAGGTCCTCACCCCCCACAGGTATGCTCCCTCAGGGACACGTAGACTCAGAAACATACCTCCACAGGAATTTCACACAAACCCATCCCCTTGGAAACATACTACACTGTTATTTCTCTCTACAACTGCACATTTCAAAGACGTACACAACCAGAAACAGACGGTAGGAGTCCTCTGTAATTATTAAATCTACCCTGCCAGATCACAAGTTACCCCATGTCTGTTACAGAAAACTCTAATTCAAAAAGATACATGCACCCCAATGTTCATTGCAGCACTATCTACAATAGCCAAGACATGCAAACAACCTAAATGTCCATGACAGATGAATGGATAAAGAAGATGTGGTACATATATACAATGGAATATTACTCATTCATAAAAAAAATGAAATAATGCCATTGGCAGCAACATGGATGGACCTAGAGATTATCATACCAAGTGAAGTAAGTTGGAAAGAGAAATACAAATACCCTATGATATCACTTATATGTGGAATCTAAAACATGACACAAATGAACCTATCTACAAAACAGAAACAGACTCACAGACATAGAGAACAGACTTGTGGTTGCCCAGGGGAAAGGGGTGGTGGGGGAGGGGTGCATTGGCAGTTTGGGATTAGTAGATGCAAAGTATTATATATAGAATGGATAACAACAAGGTCCTACTGTATAGCACAGGGAACTATATTCAATATCCTGTGATTAAACCCTAATGTAAAGAATATGAAAAGAATATATATATGTAAAACTGAATCACTTTGCTGTACAGTAGAAATGAACACAACACTGTAAATCAACTATTCTTCAGTAAAATAAATTTTAAAAAAGAGTCAAGAAAAAAACAACAACCAAATATGTGGACCCTGTGTTCTTGTATTCAAAGAAACCAATTGTAAAAGCAGTATCAGAGATAACAGGAGCATTCCAACATGGACTGGGTGTTTGGTGATGTTTAGGAAGCATCATTAATTTTTTGATGTGTGACGATGGCAAGAGCTGCAGTGGGCGCAAGATGGCCCCAAATTCTTCCTCCCATCGAGAGGTGGGCTCAGCTGCGTGACTTGTTTTAGCCAACTCAGAACATGGCAGAAGTGGCACTGTGAGACTTCTGAAGCTGAGCCTTAGGACATCTGTAGCTTCCATTTATGCGGGCTTGGAATGCTCCCTCTAGGAATCCATCAACCATGCTGTGAGAAGCCCAAGCCAAGTGGAGGAGAGTCAAGATGCTCTGGTCAATAGCTCCACTGACAACCAGCACCAAGCTCCCACCCACGGGAGGGAACCATCTGGAAGGTCCAGTCCAGTCAATGCTTCACATGACTGTAGCTTCAGCTAACACTTTGTGGCCAGAAGAATTTCCCGCATCAGCCCAGACAAATCATGGGACCATGAAATGTTGGATGATGGTTGTTTCAAGCTGCCACATTTTGGAGTTTTTTGTTTGCTTGCTTGTTTTTTACATAGCAATTGACAGCAGTAATAATGTTAACAAGCAAAAATAAACAAGTTCTCCTTGGGTACTGTTGGTAGGAAGGTAAATTGGTGCAGCCACTATGGAAAACAGTATGGCGGTTTCTCAAAAAGTTAAAAATAGCACTACCATATGATCCAGCAATTCCGCTTCTGGGTATTTATCTGAAGGAAATGAAAACACTAAATCAAAAAGATATCTGTGGGACTTCCCTGGTGGCGCAGTGGTTAAGAATCCGCCTGCCAATGCAGGGGACATGGGTTCGAGCCCTGGTCGGGGAGATCCCACATGCCGCGGAGCAACTAAGCCCATGCGCCACAACTACTGAGCCTGTGCTCTAGAGCCTGCAGGCCACAACTACTGAGCCCATGTGCCACAACGACTGAAGCCCACGTGCCTAGAGCCCTGCTCCACAACAAAGAGAAGCCACCGCAACGAGATGCCCGTGCACTGCAACGAAGAGTAGCCCCCACTCTCCGCAACTAGAGAAAGCCCACACAGCAACAAAGACCCACCACAGCCACACACACACACAAAATAAAATAAAATAAATAAAGTGCAAATTTTGTTTACAAAAAAAGATATCTGCACACCCATGTTCCCTGTAGCATTATTTACAATAGCCAAGATATGGAAGCAATCTAAGTGTCCATCGATGGATGAATGGATAAAGAAAATGTGATATATATATATATGTGTGTGTGTGTGTGTGTGTGTGTGTACATATATATACACATATATATATAATGGAATATTATTCAGCTGTAAAAAGAAGGAAATCTTGCCATTTGCAACAACATGGATGGATCTTGAGGGCATTATGCTAAGTGAAATAAGTCTGACAGAGAAAGACAAATATCATATGATCTCACTTGTATGTGGAATCTAAAAACAAAACAATAACTGAGAGATACAGAGAACAGATTGATAATTGCCAGAGGCAGGGGGTAAGAGATGGGCAAAATGTGTGAAGGGGATCAAAAGATACAAACTTCCAGTTTTTAAATAAACAAGTCCTGGGAATGTAAAGTACAGCATGGTAACTATAGTTTATAATAATGGATTGTATATTTGAAAGTTGCTAAGAGACTAGATCCTAAAAGTTCTCTTCACAAGAAAAAAAAATTGTAATTATGTGGGGTTATGGGTGTTAGCTAGGCTTACTGTGGTGATCCTTTGCAATACATACAAATATTGAACCTTTATGTTGTACACCTGAAACTAATATAACATGTTAATTATGTTGCAATTAAAGCTTAAAAAAAATAAATTCTTACTCTCAAATATATTCACAGACATTCAGTCCCCTCAACCAAAACACACTTTTCTAACAGATACTCTACACAGGAACCCCCAGCTCCCTGAATGTACACCCACAAATAAGCAACACAAGGAACTGACCCCCAGATACTGAATGACCCCCAGGCAAACCGTAGCATCACTCACCCACTGATCAGCACATAGCTTTAACCACAAAGAGGACAGAAGTTTGTATATTGACATATACCAATTCATGGAAATGCCCACACTCCCTTAACTACCCATACATATGTACACCAAGATCTTAGTGAGGAGACAAATATACATGAGACCAAGGGCATTGACAGACAAGCAGGGAATGTTCTGATCCCTCTCAAACTCTAGCCAGGGACACTTCACTCATTCATTTATTTATTCTTTCAACAAATACATATTGAGTGCCTACTGTGTGCCAGGAACTGTTTTAAACATTTAGGAAACATCAACAAGCAAAACAAAGATTCCTGTCTTGGAGGGTATCAAAAGTAAAAAGTCCTGGGATATCTTGTACCAGAAAGTAAGGAAGTGCTCATCTATTAATGGGGACATGTTGATAGGACAAAGGAGGCATCCTGGAAGAGCTCCTATTGGCTAAAGCTGAGATCATTTGAGCATCAGCATAAATAATGATAGCAACCAATGATACTCCATTGAATGCACTAAGAATCAAGAGTTTATGCTAACATAAATTAATAATGAATAATATTTACCTAAATGAAGGAAAAGAGAAAGCTTTCCTCACAGTAGAATGCCAGCCAATAAATGCAGAAGAAATGGTAGAGCTAGAAAACCAACATTTTGCAACCATCTGTTGAATAACAGATTCAACAAGAATCATCAATGTCTTCTGTGATGGTTAAGCGTATGTGTCAGTTTGACTTAACCACGAATGCCCACATGTTTGGTCAACATGATTCTGGATATTTCTGTTAGGGTGTTTTTGGATGAGATTAACACTTGAAATGGTAGACCAAGTAAAGCAGATTGCCCTCCCTAAAGTGGGTGGGCCTCATCCAATCAGTTGAAAGACTAAAGAGATCAAAAGCCTGACCTTCCCCCAACTAAGACAGAATTCCTCCTGCCTAACTAGCTTTGGAGCGAGACATGAGCTTTTTCCAGCCTTTGCACCCAAACTGAAACATTGGTTGTTCCTGCGTCTCAAGGCTTTCTTACGGGAACCACGTCATTGGCTCTCCTGGTGCTCAGACCTTCAGACTCAGACTGGAACTTATACCATCTGTTCTCCTGGGTCTCCAGCTTCCTGACTCACCCTACAGATTTTGGGACTTGTCAGCTTCAATAACTGTGTGAGTCAATTACTTAAAATCTCTCTTTCATTCTCTCTCTCTCCACTGAGCTCTATTCTCCTGTACCAGACTGCTTGACATCTCTTTGTGGATGCCTATGAGGCATCTCCAACCCTGGATGTGTAGAACAAAGCTTCAGTTGAATGTTTGCTTCCACCTAAAATTCATATATTGAAGCTCTAACCCCCAGTGTGGTGGTATTTGGAGATGAGACCTTTGGGATCCATTTAGGATTAGATTAGGTCATGAGGGTGGGGTCCTCATGATGGGATTAATGGTCTTATAGGAAAAGATTCTCTCTCTTTTCTCCACAAAGGCACAGAGGAAAGGCCATATGACAACACAGTGAGAAGCTAAGAAGATAGCCACCTGCAACCCAAGGAGCGAGCTCTCACCAGACACCAACGCTGCTGGCACCTTGATCTTGGACTTCCAACCTCCAGAACTATTAGAAAATAAATTTTGATTGTTTAAGCTACTCAGTCCATTTTGTTGTGGCAGTCTGAGAAGACTAAGACATTCAGATTCTCCATTGCTGCCGAAAATTGTCTCTCCTCTCAGCCAAATTCATCACTGTGTCCTTAGCATCTGAAGCTGTCCTGGAACACCGTGAAGTCATTCCTCCAGGGAGTGGTAATCCCAGGGCTCAGCATAAAGCGTGGCATATAGAAGGTCTTTTGGTGCTCTGAGACTCAAATTCCAATATGGTGAGGGTATGTGGCGGTTTCCTCCCACACCTACAAGCAGTTCTCAGACACCAGCAGATTTCAACTCAATTCAACTCAATTCTGACACTATCTCCCCAGGGGTAGCATCAGATTACACAGGTTAAGCGTTCAGTTCTACTAGACTGCCCGCCTCCCCGCCCCCACCCCCTTCAGAAGCACAGTCGTTACCTGTGCTTCCAGCCAACTGGCTATAAATCAGAGGTTCCCATGACCCCTTTTTTGGGTTTGAGTAATTTGCTAGAAATGATGGCACACAAAACTCAAAGAAATAGTTTACTTACTGGATCACCAGTTTATTATAAAAAGATAAAACTTAGGAACAGCCAGATGGAAGAGATGCACAGGCCAATGTATTGCGAAAGGATGCAACTTCTACTCTCTCTCCAGGCTTGCCATTTTCCCCAAATCTCCTCTGACCCAGAAACTCTCCAAACCCTGACCTTTTGGGTGTTTATGGACACTTCATTACATAGGCCTGACTGACTAAATCATTGGCCATTGGAGACTGATTCAACCTCCAGCCCCTTACCTCACCCCCTCTAATCAACAGTTAGGTGTCCTTGGCAACCAGCCCCCATCCTTAGGTGAGGACCAAAAGTCACCTCATGAACGTAACAAAAGACAACTTGATCACTTTCAACACTTCCAAGGGTTTTAGGAGCTCTGTGCGAGAAACTGGATGAAGACCTAATATATACTTCTTATTATAAATTACAATATCACAGAAGGCTAGCTGGGTGGTTGGCTGGTGACAAAGATTCTTTGCTTGGCCAAACTTTAATCAGACTTCAGAAACTTCTCATAGCCACATGTGTGTACTTCCTTGGAAAATTAAATTTTGGCAAGAACCTCTCCGCCCTGATCACTTTCAATATCTAATGCCTAATATAGTAATATAATATGATAATATCTATTATCTAGCTGGTTTTGCCAAAATCCTCCTTGCCCCTGATGTTTCCTCTTAGTAATTTTTTATCCATTGACCCTGCCCCACCCCCATCCTGCTCTTTAGCTATAACTTTCCACTGGCCCATGTTGTTTATGGAGTTAAGCCCAATCTCACTCCCCGAGTGGAAAATTCATTCACAGTGGGCCCTACACCTGATAGTCTTCCCCTTGTGTAAAGTCTTTTTTACCACGTTTTAAAAATGTCATTAAGAATTTTTTTTCTTTAACACTGGCAGAATATATGAAGGAAGGAAGGAAGGAATGAGCAACCTTTCAAAAATAGGTGTGCCAGCCATTACCTTTACCTAGGGATGCTAAGCAGACTGGAGAGAGAGATTGATGAATGGAAAGAAGAAACTGAAGTTCATAGTCAGCAATGAAAGTAGGTCTGGGAAAATCTGCCCCAGGGTAGGAGGGGAGGATACTGTGCCACCTTCCACCTTCTAATGCAGTGCTCTGCCTTAGAAATATGAGCCCCAAATGCCATATAGATAATTTAAAATTTTCTACTGTTAAAAGAAAAAATATTCCAACACTTGTTAAAATGGTGAGGACCACTTTATTTAATAGAAGAATTCCAGTAGGGGAGAGAGATCAGGGCTAACTCAGAATACAATAGGACAAGTGGGGATTTATAGCCAAGGAGTAGGGTCAGGGGGGTCCATGCACGGAAAAATCACTGAGGAGACTTCAAGGGGAGGGGGATTCCTCCTTAACTGGCCTACCAGGATTCTTGCTAAAGGTAGGTCAAAGATTTGTACAGCAAAGGTGAGGGATGAGGAAACTGATCAGATGTCAGGGATGATCAGATATCAAGGATGGGGGGATTCTTGATTAACTGCCTTAGCCAGATCCTTGCTAAGACTGGGCTAGGCAGCCTTGACAAGGATAGAATGGAAACAGAAAGCCAAGGTCAAGGTCAACTCAAGAAGAGGACTCAGAAGAGCCTGACTAAAGTTTGATCAAGAAGAGGGTTTTTGTCACGATTATGATATTAGTTCAAATGATGTGTTTTATTGAAACTGACATTTCCAAAGTAGTATCGTTTTGACTTAATATCAATGTCAAAAAAAGTGTCAATGAGAAATTTTGCATTCCTTTACTCTGTTTAATTTTTTTAACTAAGCCTTTGTCTCACGCTCGGTTTGGACCAGCCACATATCAAGGGCTCAGTAGCCAGGGGAAGCTAGTGGCTATCTTAGTGGACTGCACAGCTCTGGCAAATGGACTCAGACTGCAGATGCAGCCTAGAAAGAACACAAGAGCCATCAGAGGGAAGCCAGGGGGAGCCAGGCAAACTGGAAAGAGAGGGAGCTGCCCCCACCAAGCTGAGAACGCTGGGCCAGGGATGGAAAGAAAGGATATTTCAACTCTAGAGACCTCAACGAAGGTACCAGGTGGAGAACAGCCCTCACCCTGAGGACCAGATCTGTTATTACCTCCCTCCAGGAGCTTGAACCCACCAACAGAAGACTTTTAGGCAGGAGATGTCAGAAATCCAATGACTCTGTGATTCTGCTTCCAACACACCCGCCTCAGGTAAATTCCTGGCTGGTTTCATTCCACTTTCCTTCTGTCACTCACTGTCCCTTTAGTTCCACCTGTTGTTATATATTTGCATCTTTGTTTAATGTCCGTCCCTGCTTCCAGAATTTCAGCTCCAGGAACATGGAAGACTGTGTCTGTTTTGTTGAACCAGAAAGAGGCTATTAATTTGGGTATATTTCCTATGTGCTCTGACTCAGTTTTACTGATCTGGAAAATGGGGATGAGCATGGCTGCCACACTGGAGGGCTGTAGAGGTCATTAAATGAATTAATATCTTCTTTAAATCCCTCTGTGCAAGCCCCAACCATAATGAGCGCTGAGTAAAAAGGATCTGTAGTTATCTTTCTTACTTGCCCCTTCCCCAACCTCATACATCTCAACAGATCCAGGATCTCCCAATTCTTCACCTTCCATACCTACCTGGCCCCAGAGCTTCCTCTCACAGGCCTCTTGGACCATCTGACAAGGATGGAGGACATTTCCCATCACTCAAGAGCAAAGCCACACTTTCCCTGCTTCCATGAACGTGATAAAAAGCGTATGATTGTTCCTTTTATCTACTGAGGGTTTTCACCCCACAGACCCTTCTGAAAATACTAATTTGGGGCACTGCTTAATTTCTCTTCTCAACCACCTGAATTCCCTGCATGCACGTACCCCATTTCCAGTGACCTGTCCATCAGCAAATCCTTCAAGGTCTTTAAAATCTATTCACAAGTCGACCGCTTCTCACTACCTCCCAAGCCCAGTCATCATCCTCTTTCTCCTGGATGATCACAGTAGCCTCCTAACGGCCTCTCTGCCTTCTACCCTTGCCCCCACCAATCTATTCTCCAGGCGGCAGCCAGAAGAACATTGTTTAAAAATAAGAACAAGAGCACCATGGGCCAAGCTTTATGGCCCTGCATTTCGGTCAGTGTAAAAGCCAAATTCCTTACAATGACCTATGAGGACCTATTAATTTATCTCCCCACCCCCAACCCCCAGCCTGTGTCCCTCCCCTAATTCCTTCTCTCCCACTCATTCACTGTGCCTTACTCTGATCTCGTTACTGTTTCTTAAACTCAGTCCTGCCTCAGGGCCCTTGCACCTGCTGTTCCCACTGCCTGAAACATCCTTTTGCCAAATACCTACATGAGTCCATTCTCACCCCGGTCAATCCTCAGCTCAGATGTCACCTCTTCAAGAACCATCCCTACACCCCTGTCACCCACTGTCTCTCTTCTCTTTTTCCCAAAGCATTAGTGCCACCAGACATGATGTATTTCCTCGCTCGTTTGTCGACCCCTTCTTCTCTGGAACATCAACTCCAGGACGGCAAAGGCAATGTCCATTTTGCTCACCACTACATTCCCAGTGCAGTGCCTAGCACACAGTATGCTCGATGAATGTTTGTGGAATGAATAAATGATGGAAAAGGGCTTCTACTCAAATTCTTCTCTCCTGTCCTCTTTCTCCCCTTCACCCCAGATCTTTCTCCTCCTCTTAGCCACCCCCAAATGTCCTCCCTTACCTTTCCTCTCCTGCTGAAGACAGATGTGGACCTGGACCCGCCCCACGGACCTAGACCTTCAAACCCCACCTCTGTCACCTACTGGTTATGTTTCTTGGCAAGTTGTTTAATCCTTCTGAGCCTTGGTTTCTCTGACTACCAAACAGACACAAGTGAGCAGTTGCAATATTTCTTACCTAAATATGACTAATAATTATAAAGATTTACATAATCATTAATCATAATAGTTATACCACCTCTTATATTGACCTCTGAATCTGTACTTAGCATATTATAGATAATCAATAAACATTTATTGAATGAATGAATGAATGGTTATTGAACTTTTGTGGGGGGAGATTGTGGACCCCAGTGAGAACTAACAGATACACACATAACATTACACACAATTCAAAAGACTTCAGTTTCCTTTCATAATTCCACCCAAAACCCTTTGCCAAAGGTTTTTCCCACCATGGGAAATTGTTTCTATTTTCTCAAGCATCACAAAGATTTCTTAGGCATCGGGGTCCATTCCTCCCTCAAAAGCTGTATGTCACAGCCTCTCCATAACCTAAGGCAATGTTTACCACTCTCTCCTCATCTAATCTCCTGAAATTGGGGTCGGTCTTGTTATCTCTGTGTGGACAATGGTAATAATCCAACAGTATTATTATCATCAACAACAGATTTTATCGAGCACTTGCGATGTGATAGTCCCTGTTCTAAGCACTTCTAATCATAGCAATGCATTTATACCTCGAACAAGCCCCTAAGGATTTCTCTAAGTGGATGTTCAGGAGGAGAAGGGAGGCAGAGGGAGAGAGGAGGAGCCAGTCCATTCAGGGGAGAGGGACCAGTTCACATAGGGCCATGGTCTGACTTTGGTGATGTCACACACCTTTGGAAGCTCTCAGAGGCCAAAGGCATCCTAACATCCTTGTTATACAAATTCTTCTGGAGAAGATGCATTGTCTGCACCAGAAATTGGCACCCATAGTAAGACCTTCCTTGAAGTAAGAGTTTAAGCAAGTCCCTGGCCCAATAGTGCTGCAACGAGGTCAGAAAGAAGGCACTGAGGTGCAATCCTGATTCCACCCTTGGCCAGGTGCGTGGGCTTCTCTGAGCCTCAGTTTTCTCATCTGTAAAGTGGGAATGACAATAATAAAACCTTCCTCCAAAGGTTCTCGTAAGGGCTTTGTGAGAAGGACCATGGGCATTGGTCCCAGCAAATGGTTTTTGCTCAATAGTTGTGGGCTGCTCTTTTGACTAGCATAAGCCAAAGGGCAAAGGGCTTTTTAAAAAGCCAAAGGGCTTTTTAAAGAACTATATTGCTCTCTAAATGAAGCCTTCAAATCCTCAGGCTGTTGCTCAATTTCTGGCTGGTTCCAATCACTCCTTATAGCTAAACTTTTACCCCTCCCTTCGGTGCCACCCCCCCTTCACATACCCTGCATTCCAGCAAAATTGGCCAGTGCACCACAGGCCAGACATACCTGGTGATGTCTACCCCAGGACCTTTGCTTAGCCTTTCACCTGAAGAGACCTCATGGTAGAGTGAATAGGCAACGGCATCAGAATTTAACAATCTTGGACTGTATCCCAGTTACACCTTGCAGATGCTGTTGATCTTTAGCAAGTGACAAAACCTCTCTGATCTTTAGTTTCTTCATATGTAAGTATAGAGTGGATAATTTACACTCTGTATGAATCTAAATTCGTAAACTTTACAGATTACGAATGAGAGTTAAAAGGGGATGGGAAACTCATCTGGACCAGGGATATCTATTACTAATCATTATTATTAGTGTAAAATAAATAATAATATTAGATGCTAATTAGTGTTATTACATATAAGTATATCATAGATTATTATAATTATTATAGCATATAATTATACATAATATATAACAGTAAATAATTATCATAGTAAAATAAATTTAATGTTAATAACTAGATGTTAATTAATGTTATATTATGTTATAATATAATTATAATAATAGGTTATTATAATTATATATAATAATACATAATTATATAATTACATAACATTTATAATATATAATAATATAATATATTACATTTATTATATATACTAGGTATTTATTGTATATATTTAATTATATATTATATAATTATATAATATAAATATTACATAATATAATTACATAATTGTTAAATTATATAATATATTATATAAATATATAATAGTATTAATAATAGATATTAATAATTATTTGTATTAATAACTTATAGATATTAAATGCTTTTACAATGTTAATGAGCATTTACCATGTGCCAGGCACTGTTCCAAAAGCTCTACATGTATTGTCATGGAATTCTCACAACAACCCTTTGATGTCAGTACTATTGTTAAACAAAGCCATTTTACAGATGAGGAAACTAAGGCAAGGAGAGGTAGAGTACCTAGCCCAAGGTCACACAACTAGGAAGTAGCAAAGCAGGGTTTTAAACCCTGGAAGTCTCACTCCAGAGCATTGCTCTCCAATAGACCACTGGACATTTCAGCAGCAATAGACATGTTTTGTACCATCGATAGAGTAACCACCAGTCCCACACAGCTACTGAGCTCTTGAGAAGTGTCTACTATGGCTGAGGAATGTAATTTTTATTTTTATCTAATTTTTATTAATTTAAATAAAAACAGCCACATGTGACTAGAGGCTATCGTATTGAGAAGCAGACTTTTGGACCATTTCTCTGAACCACACACTTCACCTCCTGACATATAGTGTCTGTGATTGAACAAGCTGTAAGAAAAGCAAACTTTGTATAAGAAATGTGGAGGAATAAACTTGACTTCTATAAAGAAATACTTCTTGTGTTCCTGGGAATATGAGGCTCCCATTTCCCACTTGACTTGGAGATGCTAACTCTAGACAAATATTTCACCTTCTTCTAAACTTTATTCCAAAGAAGAACCAGCAGTGCAACTGTGAAGAGGAGGGAAATTGGGTCCTCCAACTCAGCATCCAGGGGGCAACAGGGAGTGGTGGGAATGGAGGCAACTTGAAAACCTCCTTCTGCTCCATCTAAAGGAACAGGTGCTGCTCTGCTTCTGCTGGGAGGTACACCTATGATGGCTGGAACTTCAAACTTTTTTTAAAAAAATTGGAAACCTGGAAAGTTTATGGACTACCAGAGTTTGAAATATTGAGGAATACAAATATTTTTAAGACACTGTGCAGCGAAACAAACACATCATCTTTAGGCCTAGGCCATCATTTCAAAAATTTTGATTTTAATTCCCTGGCGGTCCCGTGGTTAGGACTCCGCGCTCTCACTGCCAAGGGCCTGGGTTCAATCCCTGGTTGGGTAACTAAAATTCCACAAGCTGCGTGGCATGGCTTTTGATATTAATCAATGGTTCTCCATCCTGGCTGTGCATTAAAATCTCCTGCGAAAGCTTTTTTAAAAGAAAAATACCAGTCTGGGGTGGAGTGCTGATGTAGAACTGTTTTCAACGCTTCCAGGCATTCAGATATGCTTGAGAGACCCTGATTTAAATGCCTCGACTCTTCATCCAATAAACATTTGTTGCATGTCCCTGTGCTGTATTTTGTGACAGGGACAAAATAGGCGCTTGATAAATGGGATAGAAATGTAGAAAATCAGGCACCTCACTTTATCTCTCTCTCCCTGCCATCTCTCTCTCTCTCCTTTTCTTTCTCCATCTCTCTCTTTTTTTTTTTTTTTGGCGCTACGCGGGCCTCTGACTGTTGTGGCCTCTCCCGTTGCGGAGCCCAGGCTCAGCGGCCATGGCTCACGGGCCCAGCCGCTCCGCGGCACGTGGGATCTTCGCGGACCGGGGCACGAACCCGTGTCCTCTGCATCGGCAGGCGGACTCTCAACCACTGCGCCACCAGGGAAGCCCCCTCTCTTCTTTTAAATTTTCCACTCCTCACGTCTGTCACCCCCAGTGGAAAGTGGGAGGAGGAAGACAAAGAGGACAAGCTCTCGTTTACTCCCATCCTTTTCTCTCTGCATTTTCACTGACATTTGAGGCCTGAAACCGCCCGGAGGCCTGGAGTATATGAATGACTTCCTGGCACGCCTTGGGAAGACTTGAGTAGTTCTGACATTCTTTAATCCTCATCAAACAGGATTGGTCAAGAGGCTTACAACACTGTAGAAAGCCTCCAGATAACTTCCTGCTGTGAGACCACAAAAGCAGCCCTGGGGACAAAACAATAAAGCAGTACGGACTGGGGTGTGGGGAGGTTCCCCCTCCTTTGCATGTAGGGAGCATTCATTTTTCTTTCAAAGACTGCAGAGGAGCAAAAAAAAAAACAACAACAACAACCAAACAAAAAAAATTGTGAGCTGGAACAAATAGAAACTTGAAGATAGAAATTTTCTGGCTTTGAGCCAAGGGCTGTGTTCCCCTCGGGCTGCTTAGAGCTGAGTCAGCTGGGGCTCCTTTGAAATGAAACTTGGTTTTAAAGATCCCAACTCTTCAAAGGCAGACATGACCACATTTACTTAGATAATTTCTCTCCCATTGGTTTTATCTGATATTTGAGCTCTGAAGTGGGAGCTTGAAGGCTGGGGGTATAAGCTAAGAAGCCCCTGGCCACCCCCAGCCAGGCTTTCTGTTTTGTTATAAGCCATGTCCAGAGCTCAGAAAGGTCTCAGTACTGCCCTTCTCTGCTCAAAAATCTGCTACCCATCTGCGTATCCATCCAATAAATATGTACTGAGTGTCTCACATAGGCTAAATTCTATGCTAGAACCTAAGGATTATATCATTATTACTATCATAACAGCAAAAACAGCAGACGCTTAAACGTATAGTCCCTATTCTGTGTCCCCTACATGTTCTAAGAGTTGTTTATTTAATCCTTATTGAAACTCTTCTATGTTCCTCTTCTTATGGAGGAAGAAACAGAGGTTCAGAGAGGCCCCGTGTCACACATCTGAGCTGGGATTCCAGTCTAGGCTGTGGGGCCTCAGATGGGTGCCACTGTCATGGAACATATAGTCTAGTGAGGGAAGCATAATCATTAAACAAACAAGGTAATTTTAAGTATTTTGGTGCTCTGAGGATTCTAAAACAGAGTATTCCTGATTTATTTTTGTAAAAGAAGCCGGTCACAACTTGGATGATGAGAAGGAGCCGGCCCTGGGGGGAGAGAGAGAACACTCAGGCAGAGCAAAACGGCAAGTGCAAAGGCCCTGGTGCCTGGCTCCAAGTTGCAAAATTACCTCCTGGCCCAGTGGTCCAAACTTCTCCAGAAACAGCAAAGGCCAGTGTAGCTGGAGGAAGGGGCTAAGAGGCGGGAGAGGGCTTCCCTGGTGGCGCAGTTGTTGAGAATCTGCCTGCCAATGCAGGGGACACGGGTTCGAGCCCTGGTCTGGGAAGATCCCACATGCCACGGAGCGACTGGGCCCGTGAGCCACAACTACTGATCCTGTGTGTCTGGAGCCTGTGCTCCGCAACAAGAGAGGCCACGACAGTGAGAGGCCCGTGCACGGCGATGAAGAGCAGCCCCCTCTCGCCGCAACTAGAGAAAGCCCTCGCACAGAAACGAAGACCCAACACAGCCAAAAATATAAATAAATAAATGAATTAATTTTTTTAAATTTGCTATCTTAGTCATTTTTAAGTACACAGTTCAGTGGCATTAAGTACATTCACACTGTCGTGCACCCATCACCACCGTCCATCCCCAAAACGTTTTTCATCTTCCCGAACTGAAACTCTGTCCCCATTAAACACTAATTCCCCATCCCCCTCCCCCAGCCCCTGGCAACCCACCAGCCTACTTTTTGTCTCTGTGAATTCGACTCCTCTAGGCACCTCCTATAAATGGAATTGTACAATATTCTTCCTTTTGTGTCTGGCTTATTTCACTTAGCATACTGTCCTCATGTTAAAGCAGGTGTCAGAAATTCCCTCCTTTTTCAGGACTAATATTCCATTCTGTATTTATACATTTTATATGCATCCATTCATCTCATCTGTTAACAGACATTTGGGTTGCTTTCACATTTTGCCTATTACGACTAATGCTGCTATGAACATGGGTGTACAAATATCTGTTCATGACCCTGCTTTCAATTCTTTTGCGTATATATCCAGAAGCAGAATTGCAGGATCTTACGGTAATTCTATTTTTAAATTTTTGAGGAACTGCCATACCATTTTCTGTATTTTACAACCCCACCAACAGTGCACAAAGATTCCAATTTCTCTACATCCTCATGTATACTTGTTTGGGGTTTTTTTTTTGTATTTTATTTATGTATTTATTTTTATAGTAGGCATCTTAATGGGTATGAAGTGGGGGGCTAATTCTTTTCATATCATGTCATTTTGAATAAAGGTGCCCTGGATTCTACCGTTTGAGTCCTGTACTTGATCTTCCTTCCAACACAGACTGCTTTTTCCTCTTAGCCAATTTAGTCCAACAGTTCCCCAGAGCTGCATCTTTAAGCCTGCTTGACCTTTAGAATCCCCGGACGATGCTTCCATTATGAAACTCACAGAGTACCAGGCATTGTTCTGCCAGCCTTTCAGAGCCTTAGCTCAGTGCTTTTCTAAGTGGTCTCCGGACCATCAGCATCACTAGAGATGCTGTAATGTCAGTTCTCCAACCCCACCCCAGACCTACTGAATTAGAAACGTTGGTGGTGGGGCTCAGCCCTCTGTACTGTAAACCCCTGCCCCACAGGTGACGCACCCTACCATTTGAAATCTACTCTGTTAGTTCATCAAATCCCCCAGACAAACTCATTTTAAGGGTGAGAAAACTGAGACTTGCATGGGTGGTAAAAGAACTTGCCCAAGGTTCCTTCCCTGGAAATGTTTTTTAACTGATAGATTTACTTTTTTATTTTTTTATTGAAGTGTAGTTGAGGCACAATGTTGTGTTAGTTTTAGGTGTGCAGCAAAGTGATTCAGTTATATGTACATATATAATATATGTGTTGTTTTTCAGATTCTTTTCCCTTGTAGCTTATTACAAAATATTGAGTATAGTTCCCTGTGTTATATAGTAGGTCCTTGTTGGTTATCTGTTTTATATGTAGTTGTGTGTTTATGTTAATCCCAAACTCCTAATTTATCCCTCTCTTCTCCCTGGAAATTTGAGTTCAGCAAGTGGGAACCAAAAATCTGGATTTCAACACCTCCTTTTCCTATTCTCCACCCCCTTGTACACAGGGGTGATTCTTATGTGGGCAAGACTGGGGCCCCATGTCTCAGAGGAAGGCCTCTATGAGCTTTCTGGCTGGCACAGATTCATACAGGTATTGGTTTTCGTTTTCTCTGTGTGTGTGTGTGTGTGTGTGTGTGTGTGTGTGTGTGTGTGTGTGTGTGTGTGTTACGCGGGCCTCTCACTGTTGTGGCCTCTCCCGTTGCGGAGCACAGGCTCCGCACGCGCAGGCTCAGCGGCCATGGCTCACGGGCCCAGCAGCTCCGCGGCATGTGGGATCTTCCCGGACCGGGGCACAAACCCGTGTCCCCTGCATCGGCAGGCGGACTCCCAACCACTGCGCCACCAGGGAAGCCCTCATTTTCTGTTTTGTTTGCAGAGTTAAGACTGCCTCTGTTTATAAAGCAGACATGGACCCAGGATGCAAAACAGTGATTCTTGAAGTGTGGTTCCCTGGATGAGCCTGACGAGCCATATCAGCATCACCTGATAACTTGTTAGAAATGCAAATTCCTGGGCCCCATTCCAGACTTGCTCCCAGAAGCTGTGTTTTAATAAGCCCTATAGGTGGTACTGATGTGCCCTCCATCTGAGAACCACTGGAGTGAAAGTTCCCTCTTTCTCTCACCTCACATCCCTCTGCAACGTGGGTCTTGGGGACCATGAGTGGGCAGACCCCAACCTCCCTCAGTTGTTCTTTGACTTAAACCTTACCACCTGGGGCTGGGATTCCCACCCTTTGTCTCAAGCCAAGCTAGTACAAGACCCTCTCTGACAACAGGGCTCAACTGTAACCCCACCTTCTCGGAGAAGGTTCCCTCCCACCCCACACCCCTAGCTCAGCTACCTTTACTTTCCCAATGCCTCTGTTACGATTTTAATTGTCTCCCCTTTGACATATGTCAATTTCATACATTGAAGTCCTAACCCTTAGGACCTCTCACAACGTGACCTTGTTTGGAAATATGGTTGGTGCTGATGTAATTAGTTAAGTCACAATGAAGTCATACTGGGGTAGGGTGGGTGTAACCGAGTAGGACCCTATGAAGCCTTCCCAGCATAGACCCCCACCCATGTCCTCCGCCTTCCTTTTTTTTTTTAAAACACTTCTTTTTTTTCAAATTTATTTTTATTTATTTATTTTTGGCTGTGTTGGGTCTTCCTTGCAGTGCGCGGGCTTCTCATTGTCGTAGCTTCTCTTGTTGCGGAGCACGGGCTCTAGGCGTGCAGGCTTTAGTAGTTGTGGCTCATGGGCTCAGTAGTTGTGGCTCACGGGCTCTAGAGCTCAGGCTCAGTAGTTGTGGCGCAGGGGCTTAGTTGCTCCATGGCATGTGGAATCTTCCCGGGCCAGGGCTCGAACCCATGTCCCTTGCATTGGCAGGCGGATTCTTAACCACTGCGCCACCAGGGAAGACCCCGTCTTCCTTTTGTCTGTAGAAAATCTTTAGTCAAAGAGTAAATTTAAAAAAAGAAAAAGTAAATTTAATCAGAGAAGAGAGAAAACGCAAAAAGAAAGGAAAACTGTCAAGCAAGACAAAATAACAATATTTTAGCCATCAAACAAAGTCAAGGACCTTTATTTCCTCCTCCAGGGCTATAGATAATATTCTGTCCATATCCTTTGAGCTGTTTTGCAGATACTGAAACTCCCACCAGGTGGAAGAGGTTTACTGTATGTTGCCCACAGCACGTAGACTGGTTGCAACCAGAAGGTTGATGATGCTGACTCCCAATTACCTCACCACCAACCAATCAGAAGAATGTCCATGAACTGACCACGCCCTGCTCCCTGAACACTATAAGACTCCTCACTACCCTCTCCAGGGTGGGACACACAGTATTGAGGGCATTAGCCCAATGTGGCCCCCTTTGCTTGGCAGAGCAATAAAGCGATTTCTTTCTACTTCACCCAAAACCCTGTCTCCAAGATTTAATCCGGCACCGGTGTACAGAGGCCAAATTTTGGCAACGTGGGTCTCTAATCCAGTATGACTGGTGTCCTTATAGAAAAGAGAAATTTGGACACAGACAGGCACACATAGAAAACCATGTGAAGATGAAGACAGAGATGGAGCGAGGCTACCAGAAGCCAGCGAATGCCAAAGGTTGCCAGCAAACCACCAGAAGCTAAGAGAGAGGCATGGAACATTCTTCTTCAAAGCACTCAGAAGAAACCAAGCTTGCAGACACCTTGCTCTCAGACTTCTGGCCTCCAGAGCTGTGAGACTACATTTCTGTCATTTAGGCCTCCAGTCAGTGGTACTTTGTTATGGCAGCCCCAGGAAAAGAATACAAACCTCTCATCTCTCTGTATTGTGCTTCTACTTTCCCTGTGCCATGGGCCTGCTGTGTCCTCAAAGCCTGCAGGGGTACGTGGCAGGGACTCAACAAATAAATGCCCAGTGAGTGACTGAATGACCCTCCCAGGGGAGGCAGAAAGAAGGTAGGACTGTGTTAAGGAAGAGGAATCTTGGACCTGGACCCACCTCCTCTGCTGTGTGGCTCTGGGAAAATCCTGATCCCCTCTGAACCTGTTTTCTCCTCAATAAAATGGGGCCTACATGGGCTGCCTCATGCAGCTCAATATCAAAAAAATACATAATGACCCAATTGAAAAAAGGGCTGAAGATCTAAACAAACAGTTCTCCAAAGAAGACATACAGATGGCCAAAAACACATGAGAATGTGCCCAACATCCCTAATTACTAGAGAAATGCAAATCAGAACTACAATGAGGTATCACCTCACATCGGTCAGAATGGCCATCATCAAAAAATCTACAAAAACAGGGGCTTCCCTGGTGGCGCAGTGGTTGAGAGTCCGCCTGCCGATGCAGGGGACACGGGTTCGTGCCCCGGTCCGGGAAGATCCCACACGCCACGGAGCGGCTGGGCCCGTGAGCCATGGCCACTGAGCCTGCGCGTCCGGAGCCTGTGCTGCGCAACGGGAGAGGCCACAACAGTGAGAGGCCCGCATACCGCAAAAAAAAAAAAAAAAAAAAAAAATCTACAAAAATAAATGCTGGAGGAGGTGTGGAGAAAAGGGAACCCTCCTACACTGTTGGTGGGAATGTAAGATGGTACAGCCGCTATGGAGAACAGTATGGAGGTTCCTTAAAAAACTAAAAATAGAACTACCACATGACCCAGCAATCCCACTCCTGGGCATATACCCTGAGAAAACCATAATTCAAAAAGACACATGCACCCTAATGTTCATTGCAGCATTATTCACAATAGCCAGGACATGGAAACAACCTAAGTGTCCATTGACAGAGGAATGAAAGAAGATGTGGTACATATACACAATGGAATATTACTCAGCCATAAAAAAGAATGAAATAATGCCATTTGCAGCGACATGGATGGACCTAGAGATTGTCATACTGAGTGAAGTAAGTCAGACACAGAAAGACAAATATCATATGATATCAGTTATATGTGGAATCTAAAAAAAGGGTACAAATGAACTTATTTACAAAACAGAAGTAGAGTCACGGATGTAGAAAACAAAGTTATGGTTTCCAGGGGATAAGCGGGGGAGGGATAATTTGGGAGATTGGGATTGACATATACACACTACTATATATAAAATACGTAGCTAATAAGGACCTACTGTATAGCACAGGGAACTCTACTCAATACTCTGTAATGACCTATATGGGAAAAGAATCTAAAAAAGAGTGGATATATGTATATGTATAACTGATTTACTTTGCTGTATACCTGAAATTAACACAATATTGTACATCAACTATACTCCGATAAAAATTAAAAAAAAAAAAGGGTCCATCAGATAAGCTGGTATCTCTAAGCTCCCTGTGTTATCATAAATCCTACTTGCTGCCTCCCCTGAAGCCCACATGGAAAATGTGGTTTCTTCTGGGTCCCATGCAGAGATGGTCCTATCCATAACCCTCACCCCACTTGTGTGTGGCCTTTCCACTTCATAACAGTAACAGTCACTGCTCACTGACCTTTCAGCATGCCAGCCATCATCTCCATGACCCCATCAAATCCTCCCAAACTGCCCTGCAAGCTAAGTGCTGCTGTCATCATCATGTCCATTTTGCAGATTGCGAAAACCGAGCCTCAGAAGGCCAAGTCAAGTGGCTTCAGGAGTCACAGCGAGTGACTGGTGAAGGTGGGATTCAACCTCCAAACTCAAGTCTTTGGTTGCTGTGTTTTCCACCCCCAGGCAGACTAGACCTAGGTTACAAGATGAATATTTATAGAGGGCCTACGGTGTGCCAAGCACTGTGACGGGCGCTGAGGACAAATCAGTGAACAGTTCAAAACAGTTCACATGTCCTCATAAGCTAGAGGGGGATATAGACAAATAAGTGAATCAATAACAGTGGAATGTAAAGTCAGGTGGAGAGAAGGAAAGTAAAGGGGAGAAGGGGAGGGAGAGTGGTCTTTGTTGGTGAGATGTTTGGAAACATGGAAGAAGGGATAGTTGGGTGGAGACCAAGCCGGAAAGGGAAATCCAGTGCGTTGACTCTCAAGGCCATCCAAGAATGAGCCTAGGCCTTTGGGCACCTATATCACCTCCCCCACCAGAGGACCAGCACCAAAGGCCCTTACCTATGGGCAGCAGGTATCTCAGCGCCAGCAGCACCAGGAGCCACTGCCAGCTTCCAGGGGTGCCCTGCCATGGGGCGGCCATTCAAGGCATCAGGAAGATGGGGGGCCACTCTTGGCCCTTGGTACAGCCCCCCGGCTGAGCCCACAGACTTGTTCGGCACCTCCTCTCCAGGGCCAGGAGGCCAGGTGGCTGAGATCCGGCAGGTATCAAATGTACCCAGTCATTTTAATCCCTGTGAGGACAGGCAGGGCTGGGAAAGGCCCCCTCGCCTGTTCCCAGGCCCCGATTGTCTCCCTGGGCCCTTGGTTCAGCCTACCTGGGTTCTCAGGAAGACAGGGACTCATGCGCTTGGGGGTTGCCTGCCAGGCTTGACCATGGGTGTCAGGGAAAGACCCCCTGGCATGTAGGCGGGACTTCCTCGGCCTGTTGCCCAAACCCAGGGCCACCTCACAATTTTCATGAGCCCCAGGCACTTTTGCTGCCTTATTGAGCCCCCTCATCCATTAAAAAATATATATATATTTACAATAGCTTTGGTATAAAGGTAAGCATAATTCACAGTGGAGTTTATTCATTTTTATCCCCTTCTCATTTTAGAAGAAATGAAACATTTTTGTGAGCCCCTGAAAGGATCATGGGCCCCAGGCACTGCATTTTCTGTCCCTAAAGGATGAGTCAGCTCTGCCCAGACCATCAGTCCTGAGAAATGCTTCCTCAGAGGAAAGAAAGGGGTTGGATGCCTTTGAGAAATCCCATGGCCTCTTCTTAGAGGCTCAGAACATACATTAACAGCTCATAAAGGAGTGGACTCCTTAAATCCAGCACTTGCCAAAACTGTTTGACCAAAGACCAGTTTTAAGAACAGAGAGGTTGAGTAAGTTGCTAAGGTCACACAGCCAGTTTGAACATAGGTCCGTTGGGTGCCACAGAACATGTACTTCATCACTGTCCTGTGCCACTGCTTTCTGGCTGGAACAGAGCAGAAGAGTGTAGGCATCCTGTGTGATCTCGGGGCCCCAGGTATGGAAGGAGAGATCCTGGAGGCAAAAGGGGCCAATAGGGGCAGCGGGCTGCTAGAATGAGTCAGGGAAGCGCAATTTGAGTCATAGTGGTGGGGCAGAGGGACGGGAACAGCCACTTGGTGGGTGGAGCAGAGTGGGCTTGGGGAGTGAGGGATGAGTAGGAGACAGGGGTGGAGCAGGGCTCCGGGATGGGAGTTCTGTTGGGCCGATGGCTGGTGGTAGCCCCCTGCTTCTCCTGGATCCATCCCCACACAACCTTGGATCTGGTCACTTAGTCCAACTTAAAAACTTTCAGTGATTTCTCATGACCCCAGGACAGAGTTTGATTCTTTAATTGGCAAAAAAGACCATGCAGGCATGGTTTAATGCTCTGCTGTCACTGTCTTGTAATTCTTCATCATTTTTGAACAAAGGGTCCCTGTTTTCATTTTGCACTGGGCCCTGTGTATTATGTAGCTGGTGTCTGCAAGAGGTGGTCTCTGCTACCTTGGCAGCCCGAAGTCCCCCTCCAAGCACTATTTCTCTCTCTCTCTTTTCACACACAGCTTATGTTCCTACGGTTCTGAACCTCTTGTCTTCCCCAAAGCTCAACATACTAATCCTTTCTATTCCTTCTGCCTCACATGCTGTTCCCTCCACCCACTAAGTAACTGGCTGCTTGTCCTACAAGATCCTATGATACTCCCTTGACCCTCTGCGGAAGTTGCTCAGACTGTCTCTTGTGTCAGCACCTCGCTGCTACTTCCCTCTCTGACCACCTGAGCTCATTTTTGCCACTGATGTGTTCTTAAGACTGCTCTGTTTCAAGCCTATGAGTTCCATCTACCCGTCCATCCATCCGTCCATCCATGTAACATGTAAGTATTGAGCACCTACTGTGTGGGGGGCATTGTTCCAGGTACAAAAGACACAGCAACCAATGGACAAAACAGACAGACATCCCTGCCTCGTGGGCAAATACATTTAAGGAAGGTCATTTCAGATATCAATAACTCTTAGGAAGGGGGGAAAAAGGGGGAGAAGACAGTGATTAATCAAAGCAGCAGGTTGCAGAGGGGATACTTCAAGCAGGATACTTCAAAGCAGGAGGTTGCAGAGGGGATACTGAGGATGTGATGTGTACACATGACAAAGATCCAAAATGCCTGGGGAAGAGCATTGTTTGCAGCAGTAAGTGCAAAGGCCCTGCAGTGGGAATGTTCCTGAGGCCAGTGTGGGTATAGAACAGGGAGTAAGGGGGAGAGACACAGAGAAATGGATGGGGGGAGTAAGATCTAATGGACAGGGCTCAGTCCTATTGCTTATGTCCAGCATCTATTTATTTATTCGTTTGTTTGTTTATTTTTATTGAAGTATACTTGAATTACAATGTTGTGTTAATTACGGCTGTACAGCAAAGTGACTCAGTTTTACATGTATATACATTTTTTTTCATATTCTTTTCCATTATGGTTTATCACGAGATATCGAATATAGTTCCCTGTGCTACACAGTAGGATCTTGTTGTTTATCCATCCTATATATGCCAGTTTGCATCTGCCAGTCCCAAACTCCCAACCCGTCCCTCCCCCAACCCCCTCCCCCTTGACAACCACCAGTCCGTTCTCTATATCTGTGAGTCTGTTTCTGTTTCATAGATAGCTTGATTTATGTCATATTTTAGATTCCACATATAAGTGGTATCATATGGTATTTGTCTTTCTCTTTCTGACTTACTTCACTTAGCATGATAATCTCTAGTTGCATCCATGTTGCTGCACATGGCATTATTTCATTCTTTTTTATGGCTGAGTAGTATTCCATTGTATATTTGTACCACATCTTCTTTATCCATTCATCTGTTGACGGACATTTAGGTTGTTTCCATGTCTTGGCTATTGCAGGACCTCACCTAGTAGTTTAGAATATGCTTGCTGAATGAATAAATACACGAATGAATTAATGGGTAGATGGGTGAATGAATGGATGAATGAATGAAAATATTTGCTAAAAATGGAGTTGACATGAATGGGGGGAAATCAGAGAAGGCCACCCTGAGGAGGCATTTGATTCCTTTTGGCTGCAAATTGTCCCAGAGGCTCCTCTTTTCAAATACAGTACTTGGGGCAGGGGTGACTGGTGTTCCTTAACATGGATGACTTTTTTTAGCTAAAGCAGACCCAGAGCCCAGGAGGTCTGAGCAGAGGTTATGGCTCCTGGGTCTTCCAACTCCCTTGAGCCCACCAGGAAGCTGTACCTCCTTCTCCCAGCCTTGGAAATGCAGAAAACTTGCCCAGAAGTGGAATTAGTAACTGAGCTGTCCCATTGTCCTTGAGAGGCAGCTCCATTTTCTCCTCCCAGGTGACTAAGGAAAATGCCCAGGAGGATGGGGGAGGGGGCCTGACACTGCTCAGCTCCTCAAGATATAAATGCAGGATCTGGGTTCAGGTCCAAGAGAAACCAGCACCCCAAGGTCAGGCTAAGAAAGAATGGATTCCCTGGGTTTGGGTCTGTCTCCCCAAATTATGGTTTATTTGCCACACACATCAACCCCCAAATCAGCAAGTGGTTACGTGTACGGGCTCTGGAGCCTGATGCCAAAGTTCGAATTTTGACCTGTCTCCCTGCTAGCTGTGCGACTTTGTGCAAGTCACTCAACTTCTCTGAGCCTCCAGTCTCTTCACTTGTCAATGGATATAAAGAAACCACCTCCTAGGGGAGCTGTGTAAAGAGGTTAGGACTGCCTGATGCACAGTAGGCCCGCTCTGTGAGTGAGTTTTAATAAATAACATCAGTAAATGAGAAACTTGAACCTGCCCTTCCTGTCCTTTTATTCCGGGGAATACAGTTTGATGCTCATCACACGCAAAGGAATTCAGGGTCTAGTGCAACCTCATTTTGCACACAAGGAAACGAATGCTCGGAGGTCATGGGCACATGGCCAGTGAATGCTGGTGCCTCACAGGGCCAGTCCGGGAGCCCAGAGGAGAACTTGGTGTATGACACTCACCCTGGTGAGTTGCTCTAGCCAAAGCACAGTGGGGTGCAGCGCCCAGGGCAACCCTCCTTTGTGACCTTGGGTAAGTCACTTAACCCCTCTGAGCCCGTTTCCTATCTGCAAGGTGGAGATAATTCCTACCCCAGAAGTCAAGACTTCAATGAGATAAGGCACTCAGCTTAGCCTAGCGTAATGGTTCTCAATGGGGTGTATGTGATTCTTGGCAATGTCAGGAGACATTTGGCCATGTCTAGAGGGGATATTTTGCAATGTCTGTAGACATTTCTGGTTGTCACAGCTGGAGGAGAGAGTGTCACTGGCATGGGACACTGTTCAACATCCTATAGTGCACAGGATGGCCCCACAACCAAGGATGATCTGGCCTCAAATGTCAAGAGTGTTGAGGCAGAGTAATTAATGACTCAGTGCATACTCTTATTACTATTATTAATAAATAAAAATATTTTTCCTGATGTGTAGTACATTTTATATGTTCACGACAAATTGACCCCTGTATTTCCAGAACAACAAACCTTCTTCACCAAACAGATCTGGAACATCTGACCCAGTGTTGTCCAATAGAGATATTAATTTTTTTTTTTTTTTTGACCACACAGCTTGCAGGATCTTAGTTCCCTGACCAGGGATTGAACCTGTGCCCTTGGCAGTGAAAGCATGGAGTCCTAACCACTGGACTGCCAGGGAATTCCCTTCTGGTAGAAATATAATGTGAACCATATATGCAATTTAAAATTTTCTAGTAGCTACAGTTTGAAAAGTAAAAAGAAACAGGTAAAATTAATTTGGATCATGAATTTTATGGAACTCAACCTATCTAAAAATATGGTTGTGTCAACACATAATCAACAAATTATTAATGAGATATTTTACATTTTTTTATACTAAGTTCTTCAAACTTCAGTGTGTATTTTACATGTTCAACACACCTTAATTAAGATGCTAGATTCTCATCAGAGTGTGAGTGAAAAATATTGTCTGCCATATCAGTAATCAAAGGATGTTGTAACCATCAAGCCATCACATTACAGCTGCCCAGATGGTGAGCCCTGAGGGGACTCAGGATGGAGACAAATGCGCTGCCCACTGCCAAGCCCTCGGCCATTGCTGTCCCCCTAACTGTGTACCCTGAGGGGATTCAGGATAGAGAGAAGCAGGATACTGGCCCCAGATAGCTGAGGTGCATTTCAAAGGAATGATTTCAGTGAGCCCATACTCTTGCATGTTCCCATACATAGAAAAACGCTAAATTCCTTAACTTGAGATATCTAGTTTTCTTTAATTAGCAGTAATATTCTGATGCTCTGAATACCTGGTCTTTGTTGCAAAAAATCCTATATTTCCTGGCACTCCCTTGCCTCTTCAGAGCAGTCCCTCAGAGTTATCTGAGATGCTATGTCCCGGGCTTGAAGTCTTCAGAATGCCTGCTGAGTAAAATATAATTCTCAACTTCTAGGTTGGGCTTTTTTTTTTTTTTCAGTTGACAAGAATCACTCGATTTGTATTTAAATTTCATAAAATTTACAGTTTAAAAATGTAGATTCCTGGGCTTCCCTGGTGGCGCAGTGGTTGGGAGTCTGCCTGCCGATGCAGGGGACGCGGGTTCGAGCCCCGGTCTGGGAAGATCCCACGTGCCGCAGAGCGGCTGGGTCCGTGAGCCATGGCCGCTGGGCCTGCGCGTCCGGAGCAACGGGAGAGGCCCCAACAGTGAGAGGCCCGAGTACCGCAAAAAAAAAAAAAAAAAAAGTAGATTCCTATACCCACGTTGTTTCCAAATGTGCTTACGAGTCTTCCAATCACTGAATGGAGACTCAGTTTTCAAATTTAAGTTTAAATTAAACAAAACTATAAATTTAGTTATGCAGGCCTAGTATCCACATTTCAAGGGCCCAGTGGCCACATGTAGCTACTGGCTGCTGTCCTGGACAACAGAACTCTGATCCATTCAGGGAAGATTTTGGAAGGAGCCAATTAGAAGACAGGGTAGCTCCTGATGGGCCAAGAGAACTAATTTCCAGAGTGCATTGTTGAATAAATAAGTAAAAATTTAAAATAAAAATTTAAAAATAGAATAAAAAATAAAAATAGAATTAGAAAGGGAGAGGAGACCAACATGTTTGATAAGATTCCTTTGAAACAAAAGAAAAACATCTTCCTCTGACCTTTATTTATATGTGTGTGTACAGAAAATATTCAGAAAGACACACAGAAAAGTGTGGTTACCCCAGTATATGAGGAAATAAAAGGAGGGCTTTCACATCTTCCTAAAAATACTTCAATATTGTCTGGATGCTTTCAGCAAGCATGTGCTGTTTGATAAATTAATTCATCCATTCAACAGATATTCATTGAATGTCTGCTATGAGCAAGGTCACTGCTGTGCTGCAGACGGCTCATCCCATCTCACAAGTGCCAGTTATCAAATTGTCAGGAGTTCTGTGAGCAAGTTTTTAAACATAGGCATCATTAAAAATTAAATTATATAAACTTAGGATTAAATATATTATATTACAAACAAAGGGAATAAATAAATATGCAAAACTCATCGCTTCCTAATTATGTGCTGCATTTTACCATTATAGGGTCTTGATGTTAAGTCTATTGTATGTTTACGATGAGAATTCTGGGCTACTGCCAATCCCTTCCCAACTTCAAGTTCAACGATGTCACACTGATGCTTGAAATCAGCCAATGAGGGAAATGTTTACACCACAGGAATTGGCAAACACTACAAATCAGGATCTCCGCTGCCACCCCAAGAGCTGGTTGTTAAACATTTACCAACACACCTGGACTCGGTCCTTCTGTAGATGTTGGTGTCACAGTAGAAAACAAGACACACGAGATCCTGCCCTTGTGAAATTTGGGGAGAGTTTAAAACATACCAATAATTATATTCTTTATAATTTTTAAGCTAAACACTTTATTTTTCTAAGAAAACTTTAAGTCATCTGCCTTGTAGACCCTGTTGGTGCTTTTAACCAACTTCCCAGACAATACAATTGTAATTTCTGGCCTCCATATGCACTTCTACCTGGAATGCTCTTTTTGCTTACCCACCCCCCACCCCCACCTCCCACTTTACCTGGCTAACTCAGCTCAGGGGATAATCTTCCAGAAAACCTTCTCTGTTTCCCCCACCCCCACATCTGGGCTGGGTTGAGAGGCCCTACTGTGCAGGACCTGCCCTGAGCACAACTCCAATCAAGGCCTTACTCATCTTTGGCACTTTCTCTGGAACCTCAAAGATGCTCCGTAAAAGAATGAATGAGGCTTATGACAGGGAAGGCAGTTACCAGAATATACACCATACTCTCTGTTTGCTCTGGCCCAGGCAGACATCACCAATCAATCTTGCTGATTTTATTCCCACAGGAGGAGAAAATTTATTAACCACATGGTATTTGCTGGGGACTTCAGGCCTCCAAAGTCCTTTGATCCAGGGGTCCCCAGAACTGCTTCCCCCACCAGTGAGTTGTTCAGAGGTCTCCTCCTTCCCCAATAACCCCCTGCCCTGGTCCCCAAAGCCCACAGATTACCTTTCCTGCTGCCACCAAGGCTCAGACACCTGGTGTCCTTAACTTCCTGCTTTGAGACATTTAAAGCAGCACCTTTTGGATTTACCTCTGGTCTCTGTGGGAATCAGCCTTGAGACTGAAGGATGGAAAAAACATAGATTCTTAGGATTGCCTTCCCCTCCTACTTACCATCCAGCCCTGGCTGCTGAGAAATGGAATATTTCCTGCCACATCAGGAAACAAAGGATGTTACAGTTGTCAACGAATGCAGCTACCGCAGATGGTGAGCTGGTGAGCCCCGAGGGAACTCAGGAAGGAAAGAATACCTGCCATCTACCAGCCATCAGACTGCAACCACTCCGTACAGTGAGCCCTGAGGAAACTCAGGATGTGAAAATACAGGATACTGGCCCCAGATAGCTGAGGTGCTTATCAGAGGAATGATTTCTCTAATGATTAATGATGTTGAGCATTCTTTCATGTGTTTGTTGGCAACCTGTATATCTGCTTTGGAGAAATGTCTATTTAGGTCTTCTGCCCATTGTTTGTTTTTTCGTTATTGAGCTGCATGAGCTGCTTGTAAATTTTGGAGATTAATCCTTTGTCAGTTACTTCATTTGCAAATATTTTCTCCCATTCTGAGGGCTGTCTTTTGGTCTTGTTTATGGTTTCCTTTGCTTTGCAAAAGCTTTAAAGTTTCATTAGGTCCCATTTGTTTATTTTTGTTTTTATTTCCATTTCTCTAGGAGGTGGGTCAAAAAGGATCTTGCTGTGATTTATGTCATAGAGTGTTCTGCCTATGTTTCCCTCTAAGAGTTTGATAGTTTCTGGCCTTACATTTAGGTCTTTAATCCATTTTGAGCTTATTTTTGTGTATGGTGTTAGGGAGTGTTCTAATCTCATACTTTTACATGTACCTGTCCAGTTTTCCCAGCACCACTTATTGAAGAGGCTCTCTTTTCTCCACTGTATATTCTTGCCTCCTTTATCAAAGATAAGGTGACCATATGTGCGTGGGTTTATCTCTGGGCTCTCTATCCTGTTCCATTGATCTATATTTCTGTTTTTGTGCCAATACCATACTGTCTTGATTACTGTAGATTTGTAGTATAGTCTGAAGTCAGGGAGCCTGATTCCTCCAGCTCTATTTTCATTCTCAAACTACAATGAGATATCATCTCACACTGGTCAGAATGGCCATCATCAAAAAATCTAAAAGCAATAAATGCTGGAGAGGGTGTGGAGAAAAGGGAACACTCTTGCACTGTTGGTGGGAATGTAAATTGATACAGCCACTATGGAGAACAGTATGGAGGTTCCTTAAAAAACTAAATATAGAGCTACCATACGAACCAGCATTCCCACTACTGGGCATATACCCTGAGCAAGCCATAATTCAAAAAGAGTCATGGGCTTCCCTGGTGGCGCAGTGGTTGAGAGTCTGCCTGCCAATGCAGGGGACACGGGTTTGTGCCCTGGTCCGGGAAGATCCCACATGCCGCAGAGCGGCTGGGCCCATGAACAATGAATGGCCACTGAGCCTGCGTGTCCGGAGCCTGTGCTCCGCAACGGGAGAGGCCACAACAGTGAGAGGTCCGTGTACCGCAAAAAAAAAAAAAAAGTCATGTACCAAAATGTTCATTGCAGCTCTATTTACAATAGCCAGGACATGGAAGAAACCTAAGTGTCCATCAACAGATGAATGGATAAAGAAGATGTGGCACATATATACAATGGAATATTACTCAGTCATAAAAAGAAACGAAATTGAGTTATTTGTAGTGAGGTGGATTGACCTAGAGTCTGTCATACAGAGTGAAGTAAGTCAGAAAGAGAAAAACAAATACTGTATGCTAACACATATATATGGAATCTAAGAAAAAAAAAAGGTCACAAAGAACCTAGGGGTAAGATGGGAATAAAGACACAGACCTACTAGAGAATGGACTTGAGGATATGGGGAGGGGGAAGGATAAGCTGGGACAAAGTGAGAGAGTGGCATGGACATATATACGCTACCAAATATAAAATAGATAGCTAGTGGGAAGCAGCCGCATAGCACAGGGAGATCAGCTCGGTGCTTTGTGACTGCCTGGAGGGGTGGGATAGGGAGGGTGGGAGGGAGGGAGACTCAAGAGGGAAGAGATATGGGAACATATGTATATGTATTACTGATTCACTTTGTTATAAAGTAGAAACTAACACACCATTGTAAAGCAATTATACTCCAATAAAGATGTTAAAAAAGAAATGACAAAGGAAAAAAAAAAGGAATGATTTCAATGAGCCCAGACTCTTGCATCTTCCTATACACAGAAAAGTGCTAAATTCCTTAACTTGAGATATCTGGTTTTCTTTAATTAACGATAGTCTTTTGATGTTCCCAACCACCTGCCCTTTGTTACAAAACGCCTATATAACCTGGCTTACCACGCTTGCCTCCTTGGAGCAGTTCTCTCAGGATTACTTGAGATGCTGCCTCCTGGGCTTGAAGTCCTAAAAATTCCCACCAAATAAAACGTAACTCTCAACTTTTAGGTTGTGAATAATTTTTTAGGTCCACACTGCAAACTTGTGCATCTTCCTCCCGACCCTAAAACAGGATATAAACAGCTCCATGTGCCCCTAGGAAACCAACAATGGGGTTCATCAGTAATAATAATAGTTATTATTTGCCGCATGCGGTCCGAAACTCTCCACCACCTTAGCGTGTTTAATCATCCAATAATGTAACCAAGTGGGTATGATTATTATTTTTTTTTAAAGATGTTTTTGATGTGGACCATTTTATTTTAAAGTCTTCGTCGAATTTGTAACAATACTGCTTCTGTTTTATGTTTTGGTTTTTTGGCCACGAGGCATGTGGGATCTTAGCTCCCTGACCAGGGATCGAACCCGCACTCTCTGCATTGGAAGGTGAGGTTTATTATTACAATTGCCCCCATTTTACAGAGAAAAAACTGAGGTATAGAGGAAACTAGGGCTTTACCTAAGCTGACCCAGCTGGCTAGCGGTAGATCCAGGATTTCAGACCAGGCAGCCTAACCCCAGAGTCTGTGCTCTGAATCACTAAAACCATTGCAATTATGGGAGTGACCACGAATGTGCATTTCTCCAGGGAGGAGGCTCCCAGCTCCTGTCTGATTCTCAGTAGGGTCTGGGACCCCCCCCCCAAGAAGGTATGGGCACCTGCTTTAAGATGTCTTATTTCTCAAGAAGACCTACCATGTCCTTCTCTCTCAAAGACTGGGGAGGGGGCTCCACGTCTTACTGCTAGTCAGCTCAGCTGGCACCCTCTGCACTATGTCCTAGGGACGCCCCTTGTTAATGCAAGTTCGTGTACCCGAGGCACAGCGAGGCCAAACAAACCAAAAAGTCAGAGTTTGGAGCAGAGGAAGTTTTACTGCAGGAGCCGGGTGGCTCACGCCCCAGAAAACCCCAAGCTCCCTGAAGGGTTTCAGCAAAGCATTTTTTTTAAAAAAATGCTTATTTATTTGGTTGCACTGGGTCTTAGTTGTGGCAGGTGGGCTCTTTAGTTGAGAGATGCATGCGGGATCTAGTTCCCTGACCAGGGATCGAACCTGGGCCCCCTGCATTAGGAGCACAGAGTCCCAACCACTGCGCCACTAGAGAAGTCCCCAGCAAAGAATTTTTGAAAGCCAGGTGAGGACGGGGGTTCGTAGGGTCTGTGATCAGCTTGTGCACAATTCTCTGATTGGCTGATGGTGAGGTCACAGGGCGGTGTCACAGGGGTTAACATTATCGATCCTTAGGCTCCAGGAGGCCTTGGGGACTATGTGCTCTTGGTCATCAAGTAGTTAACATCTTCCACTTGGTGGGGGATTTTTACATCTGCAAAACAACTCAGGAAATGTACCTCAGATACTGTTATCCAGGTGGTTCAGAGAGGAGCTAAAGCAGAGGATATAGGGGAAGGGCCTGTCCCAGGAAGGCCCCGTAGGGTCCTGCTCGGTTACACCCTCTCTATCCTAAAGGGAAATGCTTCTTCTCTTTCCCCTCACTTTGTTTTTGGGTACTCCCTGGAGGAGAGTCCTTAGATTTGCTGAAACCTGATAGTTCAGACTTATTCCTGGACTCTTTGGACTCTCCCAGTTCCTTCCCTGCCCCACGGTGCTGAGAGAGAAAGCCTGTCCATGGTGAACCCTGACTGTTCTCTAGATTTTGTGGGCACTGGGAACAAAGAAATGAGCAGGACAGACTGTGGGGTTCATGTCTCAAGGATATTGGGTCTAGCAGGGAAATCTGACATCTTTCAGCAAATCCTCAGGTGGTTTGTTAATGACACCTGAGACCTGCCTTCCGCCCAGATGGGGATAGGGCATTGTCAGGGATGCAGGACTTTTCAGCTCAGGTCTGAGTTGCTAGAGACTTTGAGGAGGAGGGTGGGTGGGATTCCAAATCACTAGGGGGAGTTCCAGGCCTTTGCAGCACTGGTGTCAGTTTCTAAAGCCCAGGTCTGCCCCTTTCATGGGCTCTGACCCCAGGGTAACACCTCCACCTGGCCATTTACCCTCCGATTGCTGAAGACTCACACTTCCTTCACCTCCACCCCCTTTCATTTTTCTCCATCCCTCTGCTCTCCACACCCTCCCCTGCACTTTTTCTTCATCATCTCTGGGAACTGCTCCAATTGTCTTACAGTAACAAAAACAAAAACAAAAACAACTGTTCGTGGAATAGAGACACGGACGTAGGGAAGTAGGGAATGGCCGTATGGATACAGGAGTGGGTGGGGAACGGGGGGTGGGACGAATTGGGAGATTGGGATTGACATATATACACTACTATGTATAAAATAGATAACTAATGAGAACCTACTGTATAGCACAGGGAACTCTACTCGATGCTCTGTGGTGACCTAAATTGGAAGGAAATACAAAAAAGAGGGGATATATGTATACGTATAGCTGATTCACTTTGAAACTGAAACTAACACAGCACTGTAAAGCAACTATACTCCAATAAAAATTAATTAAAAAAAAAGACCAAAAAAAAAAAAAATAAGACCAAAGACCCCTGCTCATTATTTAGCTCTATTAATATGACCCAATCTTATTCTCAGAGTGATTCCTTGTACATGCCAGTGTGCTCACTCTCACCTCAGGGCCTTTGCACTGGTTGTTCTCTGTGTCCTCTGTATCCTCCTTCACCTTTTTTAAAAAATTAAATTAAAAAATTTTTTAAACATCTTTATTGGAGTATAATTTCTTTACAATGGTATGTTAGTTTATGCTTTATAACAAAGTGAATCAGCTATACATATACACATATCGCCATATCTCCTCCCTCCCTCTTGCATCTCCCTCCCACCCTCCCTATCCCACCCCTCTAGGTGGTTACAAAGCACCGAGCTAATCTCCCTGTGCTAAGTGGCTGCTTCCCACTAGCTACCTATTTCACATCTGGTAGTAGTATTAGTCCATGCCACTCTCTCACTTTGTCCCAACTTACCCTTCTACCTCCCCATGTCCTCAAGTCCATTCTCTACATCTACATCTTTATTCCTGTCCTGCACCTAGCTTCTTCAGAACCTGATTTAATTAAACAAAAAATTTATTGGAGTATAGTTGAATTACAATGCTGTGTTAGTTTCTGCTGTACAGCAAAGTGAGTCAGTTATACATATACATATACATATATCCACTCTTTTTTAGATTCTTTTCCCATATAGGTCATTACAGAGTATTGAGTAGAGTTCCCTGTACTATACGGTAGGTCCTTATTAGTTATCTATTTTATATAGGAATGGATAAAGAAGATGTAGTACATATACACAATGGAATATTACTCAGCCATAAAAAAGAAAAGAACAAAATAATGCCATTTGTAGCAACATGGATGGACCTAGAGCTTGTCATAATGAGTGAAGTGAGACACAGAAAGACAAATATGATATTGCTTATATGTGGAATCTAAAAAAATGGTACAAATGAACTTATTTACAAAACAGAGAGTCACAGATGTAAAAAACAAACTTATGTTTACCAGGGGGGAAAGGGAGGGGGAGGGATAAATTGTGAGACTGGGATTAACATATACACCTCCTTCACTTTTTAGGTCCTTAAACCAAATGTCCCCTTCTCAGAGAGATCTTCCCTAACTACTTAATTTAAAACTGCCGTCCTATATACAGCACAGTGACTATAGTTAATCATACAGTATTGCATATTTGAAAGTTGCTTAGAAGTTCTCATCACAAGAAAAAAAATTTTGTAACTATGTATGATGACAGATGTGAACTAGACTTACTATGATCCTTTTGCAGTATATTCAAACATTGAATCATTATGTTGTATCCTTGAAACTAATATAATGTTATAATATAGTCAATTATACCTCAATAAAGATAATAATAATATAAATCGAAAATCTTGTTTGTACAAAAACTTGTATGTAAATGTTCATAGCAGCATTATTCATGACATCCAGAAAGTGGAAACAATCCAAATGTCCATCAACTGATGAATGGATAAACAAAACGTGGTATCTCGACACATGTATCCAAAATATAATGGAGTAGTATTTGGTTATATAAAGGAATGAAGTATAAACCTTGAAAACATTATGCTAGGTGAAAAAGGCCAGTCACAAAGACCATATATTGTGTATTCCACTTAAGAAAAATGCCCAGAATCAGCAAATCTATAGAGACAGAAAATAGATTAGTGGTTGCCCAGGGCAGGGGGTTGTGGAGTTTGGGGGAAATAGGGTCTAAGGACTGTCATTGAGTATGGGGTTTCTTTTTGGGGTAAAGGAAATGCTTTAAATTTGATTGTGGTGATGGTTGCACAGCTCTGTGAATAGATTAAAAACCATTGAATTGTATTCTTTAAATGAGTGAATGTTATATGAATTATATCTCAATAAAGCTGTTAAAAAGAAAACTAGAATATACCCCTCCACCTTCATCCCTACTTTGTTCCTCAAAAGTGGGATCTTATATCTTTCTTAATTTGCTTATTGAGGGAATTCCTGATGGTCTAGTGGTTAGTACTCCGAGCTTTCACTGCTGAGGGCACTGTCGGGGAACTAAGATCCCGCATGCCCCGCAGCGCAGCCAAAAAAGAAAAAAAAAATTTGCTTACTGATTATATTCATGGACTCTGACACTAGAATGTTAGCTCCTGGAGGACAGATTTTTTTGGGTTGTTTCATCAATGAGTCCATTGTATTCCCAGGCATAAGACTTAGGAACATCGTAGGCGCCCAATGAATATCTGCTGTGGGAATGCTGAGTGTCCCAAAAGTCTAATTACTCTGTTAGTCTTGTCTCTCCACCTTCACCCTGGCCTCCTTCTACAAATCCTGCCTTGATCCCCACCGCTCAGATGAAGTAGACACGACAACCAATCTTGTTCCAAGTTGGCCTCTGGGCTCCATACACGTTTGTTGTATTTTTGATCAGGATCGCAGTATCTTCCTCTCTCTGTCTCTCTGTCTCTCTGTCTCTCTGTCTCTCTCTCTGTCTCTCTGTCTCTCTCTCTACCTCAGAAAGAACAAGAACCCTCTGTGCCTTCCCTGTTTGGACCCCAGACAGTGCTGGTCCTGGGTGCGGTGGGGAAGAGGGGGCAGAGATTTGGTAAATCCTGAGGATGGGATGGCTGGGAAACTCAGAACACTTAAGGCCACTTTCCTAATGTGCCCCAATTTGGGAAGCCTTTGGGAAGCCAAGTCTGTGGCTCCCCTGTGGTGAACGGGCTGAGGTGGGGGGTGCGGTAAGGAACCAAGATCAGCAAGTCTGTGCCTGGTACCACTGAGACCCTTCCTGGAAACTTCGGTTCCAAGGACTTGAGGGGCATGAGACATCCTAGCTATGTGTTTCTGCTGTCCCCGTGTGTCTCAACTTGGAACTGCATGAATTCAAAGTGTCAATACCAGCACCTAAGCCCAGCTTTGAGAATGCCGCCCTCAATCTCCCATGACACTGAGGGTCAATCCGCCTGAAAAGATGCCTCTAGGAGGATGTCGGTGCATCAGACAGCCTCTAAGGTGGCTAAGATCCCAAAGATCGCTGCCCGCTGGTATTTACTCCGTGTGTAATGGCATCTCCTTGAATATGGGCGGGACATGTGACTTGCTTCCAACAAATGGAATACAGCAAAAATGATAAAAACTCCTTCTGATATTGGATTGTAAAGATTGTGATTTCATCTTGTTGTACCCTCCTCCTTCTCATCTTCGCTCATCCCTTCCTCCCTCCCCCTCCTCCCTTTTCCCCTCCCTCCCTACCTCTCTCTCTCTGTCTCAGTCTCTTTCCCTTTCTGTCTCTGTCTTTCTGCCCTATAAAAAGGTCCATATGTCCAGGAACTGTCACCAATCAGCAGAGAACTGAGATCTGAGGTTAGAAACGGATCTCCTATCGTTGGTCAAGATATTAGATGACCACAGTCTCTGCTAGCATCTTTTTTTTAAAACTTTTTATTTTATATTGGAGTATAGCCGATTAACAATGTTGTGATATTTTCAGGTGCACAGCAAAGCAACTCAGCCATACATATACATGTATCCATTCTCCCCCGAACTCCCTTCCCATCCAGGCTGTCACATAACATTGAGCAGAGTTCCCTGTGCTATACAGTAGGTCCTTGTTTGTTATCCATTTTAAATATAGCAGTGTGTACATGTCAATCCCAAACTCCCTAACTATCCCTTCCCCCCAACCTCTCTCCCTGGTAACTATTATAAGTTTGTTCTCTAAGTCTGTGAGTCTGTTTCTGTTTGTAAATAAGTTCCTTTGTATCATTTCTTTTTAGATTCTGCATATAAGTGATATCATAGGATATTTCTCTTTCTCTGTCTGACTTACTTCACTCAATATGACAATTTTTAGGTCCATCCATGTTGCTGCAAATGGAATTATTTCATTCTTTTTAATGGCTGAGTAATAATGCATTGTATATATGCACCACATCTTTATCCATTTCTCTGTTGATGGACATTTAGGTTGCTTCCATGTCTTGGCTATTGTAAACAGTGCTACAATGAACATTGGGGTGCATGTATCCTTTTGGACCATGTTTTTCTCTGGATATATGCCCAGGAGCGGGATTGCTGGGTCATATGGTAGCTCTATTTTTAGTTTTTTAGGGAACCTCCATACTGTTCTCCACAGTGGCTGTACCAGTTTACATTCCCACCAACAGTGTAAGAGAGTTTCCTTCTCTCCACACTGTCTCCAGCATTTGTTGTTTGTGGATTTTTTTTTTTTTTTTTTTTTTTTTTTTTGCAGTATGCAGGCCTCTCAGTGTTGTGGCCTCTCCCGTTGTGGAGCACAGGCTCCGGACGCGCAGGCTCCGGACGCGCAGGCTCAGAGGCCATGGCTCACGGGCCTAGCAGCTCCGTGGCATGTGGGATCTTCCCGGACCAGGGCACGAACCCGCGTCCCCTGCATCGGCAGGCGGACTCTCAACCACTGCGCCACCAGGAAAGCCCCACTATAACCACTTTTATTCAACATAGTTTTGGAAGTCCTAGCTATGGCAATCAGAGAAGAAAAAGAAATAAAGGGAATCCAAATTGTAAAAGGAGTTAAACTGTCACTGTTTGCAGATGACATGATACTATACATAGAAAATCCTAAAGATGCTACCAGAAAACTACTAGAGATCATCAATGAATTTGGTAAAGTGAGCCATGGCCTCTGAGCCTGTGCGTCCGGAGCCTGTGCTCCGCAATGGGAGAGGCCACACGGTGAGAGGCCCGCGTACCGCAAAAAAAAAAGAAAAAAAAATTTTGAAAAGAGGAACATCTATTAATTGCAGAGACCTAAATACAGGAGTGATAAGACATGACATTTAATCCTATTACCAGTTTTACAGTGCAAATATGACCAAATAATGACAAATTCATAGGAGTTAAACGAATAGAAGAACATCAAAGAAAAGGATCTGTAAAAAAAATTCAGGATTCTGTTTGTCCCTGGAGGGGAGGGGGTGATGCAAGTGGGAGAACAGTTGCATTCTATAATGTCGGCATTGCTTTAACTTCAGGATAGGTATGTGCATGTTTATTATGTTACTATTCCTGCAGAACTACACATAGGTTTTAAGCTCTCCTTTGTATATGATATTTTAACAAGTAAAATTGAGGAAAGGCCCTTCCATATTCTTAATTCTAAATATATTTCCCATGTTCTTCTAATATGGGTGATGCAGCTTAGAATTTAGAGGTCATCAGAATCTCCAAAAGTATTCATTAAGAGTTCTATAATCCCTTACATGTCTCCCCAGAGGTTCAAAGTCAGTGGTTCTTGCTGGAGGTCAGGGAAACCTCAGTATGAACGAAGGTCTCAGGTGATTCATCTCTGCAGCTGTTCTGTGGACATCAATGGAGGAAGCTCTGCACTAGAGTGAACAGGAATGCCAGGCAGGGAGCTGTTTCCCATGTTGGTGCTGAAAATAAAACCACCCCTCAACCACCAGTGAACAGAAAGTTCTTCACCCACTCTTGACTCTCCCTTGACAGCTCCACTGTTTTCACCTCACCCACAGAGATGATTCTGACCGGTGGCCTCTTGTTTCTGTGCTTCTGGGGAAAGTGATCCTGCTTATTTTGCCAGCTTCCCTTTCTCCTCTTCCTAAGGAACGGCACCAAGAAACGGGGGAGAGCTTAAACAAGCTTTATTTGGGAGCGCTCCCGGGCGAGGTTCACTGGTCCGAGAGAAAGGGGCCGGAGAAGTCGCGCCCGGGCGAGGGTTTGGGCAGAATTTATAGGGGAAGAAGGGAAAGGGGTGTGGTGAATCCGGGAGGGCGCAGGGTATTCCTTATTTGGTGGTCTTTTCGGGTATCCTGGCAATATCTGGTGCCGGTCGCATCAGTCTTGGGACCGTTAGTCCCGCCCCTCGAAAGGCGGGAAGGCTGGGCCGGGTGGAAAGTCCCCAGGTCAGTTCCTGGAACTGGGTGGTCCGGAAAGTCTCCAGGTCAGTTTCTGGAGCTGGGTGGTCCGGAGAGTTTCGGTCTGATGCAACCTGTGAGTCTGATTGCGTTCCCCTGCCTGGGGCCAGTTGGCCTTACACTCTTGTCTTATTCTCAACATCTCCTTGTCAAAGGAAAGTAGTTCTCCATAGAATAAGACACATTTAATAATTTTCCATGAAGGCCCTAAGTCTGCACCCAATCTGCTAAGACATCAATGATACAATTAATTTTATTCAAGGATGTTTCTCTATGTGGACTCCACTAGAGATGTGTAAGAAACAAAGCAATAGGGACTTCCCTGGTGGTGCAGTGGTTAAGAACCTGCCTGCCAGTGCAGGCGACGCGGGTTCGAGCCCTGATCCGGGAAGATCCCACATGCCGTGGGAGCAACTAAGCCCGTGGGCCACAACTACTGAGCCTGCACTCTAGAGCCCAGAAGCCACAATTACTGAGCCCACATGTCACAACTACTGAAGCCCATGTGCCTAGAGCCCATGCTCCACAATAAGGCAAGCCCCCGCCCTCCACAACTAGAGAAAGCCCACACAGCAACAAAGACCCAATGCAGCCAAAAAATAAATTATTTTTTTTAAATGCTTAACTTAAATTAAAAAAAATAGAAACAAAGCAATATAAGATGACTGAGGAGGGACTTCCCTGGTGGTGCAGTGGATAAGACTACGTGATCCCAATGCAGGGGGCCTGGGTTTGATCCCTGATCAGAGAACTAGATCCCACATGCGTGCCACCACTAAGAAGCCCACGTGTTGCAACTAAGACCCAGTGCAACTAAATAAATATAAAAAAAAGTTGAGGAAAAAAATATGACTAAGGAGAGAAGTAAAAGCTCAGATACAGTCTTACAAATAAGCCAATGAAGCCCATCAACAGACAAATGGATAAAGAGGATGTGGCACATATATACAATGGAATATTACTCAGCCATAAAAAGGAACGAAATTGGGTCATTTGTAGAGACTTGGATGGACCTAGAGGCTGTCATACAGAGTGAAGTAAGCCAGAAAGAGAAAAACAAATACTGTATGCTAACATATATATATGGAATCTAAAACAAAACAAAACAAAAAGGTTATGAAGAACTTAGGGGCAGGACAGGAATAAAGACACAGACGTAGAGAATGGACTTGAGGACACCGGGAGGGGGAAGGGTAAGCTGGGACAAAGTGAGAGAGTGGCATGGACTTATATATACTACCAAATGTAAAATAGATAGTGAGTGGGAAGCCACCGCATAGCACAGGGAGATCAGCTCGGTGCTTTGTGACCACCTAGAGGGGTGGGATAGGGAGTGTGGGAGGGAGATGCAAGAGGGAGGAGATATGGGGATATATGTATATGTATAGCTGATCCACTTTGTTATACAGCAGAAACTAACACACCATTGTAAAGCGATTATACTCTAATAAAGATGTTTAAAAAAAAAGAATGAGAAAAACAAATATCGTATAGTAACGTGTATATGTGGAATCTAGAAAAATGGTACAGATGAACTGGTTTGCAAGGCAGAAATAGAGACACAGATGTAGAGAACCAACATATGGACACCAAGGGGGGAAAGTGGGGGTGGTGATGGCGGTGGTGGGATGAATTGGAGATTGGGATTGACATACATACACTAATATGTATAAAATAGATAACTAATAAGAACCTGCTGTATAAAAAAGATAAAATAAAATTCAAAAAAAAAGCCAATGAGAAGATTTCAAAGGAAAAACAATGCCAGAAGATTACCAAACTTTGCCCTGCTTACCTAACAAATATTTATTTTATTATATTATTCACACCAAGGGAAAAGGCTGATAAATATAACAATAAATGAAAACAGATCTAACTGCTGAAGCAAGTGATAAAGTTATGTGAAGACAATAGGATTATAAGAGTTAAGAAGATATGCAAGATATGGAACACAGCAATACTAGTTAAATTTTATTGAAGCATTGTCCTGTTTTTGTCCAGTAATTACACTACATATGATAAGAGTAAGGTTCTCATAGTAATCATTTCCCCTATACCAGGAATTAGATTAAGTAGGTGGCGTATGATCCTGTTCTCAGTGATAAGATTGAAGGTAATACCTTATGGATGATGCCACGGAAATATCCATTATAAATAGTCCCTCAATTAACCTCAGACCCAGGGAAGGTCAGTCAGGGTTTTTTGTTATTTGGGACTCATGTCTAGATATGATACCTGCATCTGTGAAGCCATCTGGGTCCATGAGGGGAATCAGCCCTAGCACGAAGCCACTTCATGGAGGAATGAATGAATCTCTACTTTCCTGCTCCTGCGCAATTTTCTACCTCTGAGATCCTTGTAATGAAGATATCTTTATTGTTTGCACATATTAGACTCAGGATTAATTTCTCTTATTAGGAAGAAAGTCTTCCTCACTGATCAATTTCAAACATCACACAATCATTTCAAACTACTGAGATAATCTAATCACAAAAAATTGTATACAAAATAAAGCTGAGTGTTCTGGGTGCTAATGTTGCCCCACACATGTACAATTTACCAGTGACCAGTCTCAAGGATTCCTGATCTGGGGTATGAAAGATCAACCACTACGTCCCACAGTAGGCTTAACTCTGGGGTACAATTCACACGGTGCTACCCATAGAATCGAGCAGAATCTACTTCTGCATGACCACAGACTTCTTTAAATCATTTCCTTGACCTATCCCCCTTTTCCCACTTCCCTTGTGCTCAGAACATTCCCCACAAAATTACTATACCATGAACCTCTGCCTCAAATTCAGCTTCCATAGACCTTAACTGAAGAAACTTTTCTTAGAGAATGGAAATCACAGTGCTAAGAAAAAAAAAAAAAAAGCACTTCAGGTTTTAACCCTAAGTTAAAATGCACTTAGCCATAATGGTATCTATTTACCAAAGAACCTACTGATGAAAGAGTCAGGCATTCTAGCTCATCAGTATTCCTTTTACTTTGATTCATTCTAGTGAACCCATCCCAAATCGGATGACACAATCACAGAAAAGAAATACTCTACCAATAAGTTTCCTCAAAACTCCCTTCATGTCTCTGTTCCTCAGGCTGTAGATGAAGGGGTGCATCACAGGAGTGACCACAGTGTACATCAGTGAAGCCACTGCAGTCTTCCTGGAAGAGTCAGTAACTGCCGAACTAATGTACACCCCAAAAGCTGTCCCATAGAAAAAGGAAACAACTGAGAGGTGAGACCCACAGGTAGAAAAAGCTTTCTACTTTCTGCCTGATGAGGGCATTTTCAAAATGGAGGAAACAATTTGAATATAAGAGAAAATGATTCCAGAAAGAGGAACATCAGCAAATATGCCAGCTGCAAAATATACCAGGATGTTACTGATGAGGGTATCAGAACATGCAAGTTTGATGACCTGAACAACTTCACAGAAGAGGGAGATTTCCAGGTCTGTGCAAAAGGACAGTTGCAGCACCATCAGACTATGGAGCAGGGCATCGGCAATGCTAATGAACAAGGAGAGTAGAATCAGCTGAACACAGAGGCGGGGGTTCATGCTGACTGTGTATCTTAGTGGGGGACAAATAGCCACATAACGATCGTAGGCCATTACTAAAAGGAGAAAATTTTCCCAGCAAACAAAAGTCGGAACAAAGCTGATCTGGGTGAGGAAGCCTCTGTAAGTGATGTTCTGATTCTGTGCTTGGATGTTCTCCAGGATCTTTGGGATCATGGTGGTGCTGAAACAGATATCAGTAAAGGAGAGATTGGAGAGAAAGAAGTACATGGGAGTGTGGAGTTGGAAGTCAGAGATGACAGCCTAGATGATGAGAAGGTTTCCCAGGACGGTGATCACGTACACGGACAGGAACAGTTTGAAGAAAAGTGGTCTTCAGTTCTGGATCCTCTGTCAGTCTCACGAGAAGAAATTCTGAAACATCTGTTTGGTTTCTGGGTTCCATATTGTTGATAAATCTGATGGAAAAGATGTGGTTCCTAGTCCAGCAGCAGGAGTACCACCAGAGGCAAACACCAGTTTGGGAAGGGAAGTAATGGAATGGAGGGATGCTTTCCATATGCTTGTTATTTTGAAAAAAGACCTGAAGTTAATAAAGCAGTGTGTCAACATGTGTTAATTCTCGAAAGGATCTAGGAATGGTCATTTTAAAAATTACACTATGATGTTCTGATTATTTATAACATTTGGTAACTTTATTAGGAGAAACAGGTAGTCAGGTTGATGAGTCTAACTGGATTGCCACCTCCTTTCTCAGAGACCTCACACCCTGGCAACAGAGATAACACAGAGCTGTGTTAAAAACACATAACTGGAAGATACAGTAAAACTGCCCAAGCCTCCTCCCCGAAACCACTACAGAAATGAAGTTAAATGCCCGCCAAGTTGAAAACAATCACCATGTTTGTAAATGAGCGTGTTCTTTGCCATTGTGGAGAGAGAGTAGGAGACTGACAGAATGAGAGCTCTTTGAGGATTTCAGGAAAGGTACGAGGGAACATGTCAAGATGGGAGACAGGCATGAGGCAAATGAATGCCTTGGTTCTAATCATTTTATGCATGTCCTTTCCTCACAGTTTCCCCTGGATAAACTTGTAGTAAAACACCTGCCCTGATTTCCAAACATTAACAAAGGGACATTTTGCTACCTGGATGACTTCACCGTGCAATGATGGAATCTCTCCTAGAGATGCAATGATGCATCTCTGCTAGATGTTCAGTGATGGAGACTAAAGTTCTATAAGAGGAGAGGGACTGAGTGAAGCTCCAGGCTCCTGGGCAAGAAGGCTTATCTCCAGGAGGAGGTACAGGTGTGCTGTTTCTTTACCGGGGAAATGCTGTTGAGTGCAGTTTTCACAATTTGTAGTCTCTGTACCTTTGGAGGACCAATATCCAAAGCTCCTCATTAGCCAAACAATTTCATCATCATTCTGATGGCAGTGCAGTGCAAATCCTTAAAGGCCAAGAAGATATAATGGAACAATTCAGGGTGGTTGATTCCCTGATGCTATGAAGCCAGGTGTTCATCATTCACTGCTCCACCTCTTTCTGTTCACACGTATTTCACATACAATGCAAATGTGGACAAACCATTCTTCTCTAACTGGACTCTAGTATTCTTTTTTTAGATACAACCAATGGCATATCTATGCAATCAATGATATCAGGAAGCCTGGTTATAATTGTAGGTTATGAAGTTATTTATTTATTCATTCATTCATTCATTTCAGCCATATAAGAAGGAATGAAATTCTGACACATTACAACATGGATAAACCCTAAAAACATTATGCTCTGCAAAACAAGCCAGACAAAAAAGGACAAATATTGTATGATTTCAGTTATAAGGTACATAGAATAGGCAACTTCATAAGGGCAGAAAGTAGACTGGGGGCTACAGGGGAGAGGGTGAGAAGGATTGATTTTTGAGAGTGCCGGAATATATTAAACGTTGTTTATTTCCGTACTGAGTAATCAAAGCACATTGATATTGATGGAGTGAATAAGGTCACATGTGGAGACATTTCATTGGAAGTTTATTTGCCCTGCTTTTTTCATTATATTGAAAGAACAATTCTGAATTTTCATTCTCAAAAATTGTTTGTGGCTTTTTTTTTCTGTGTTAACTTTTTTATTAGTGGCTTTTTTTTTTTTTTTTTTTTTTTTTTTTTTTTTTTTTTGCGGTACGGGGGCCTCTCACTGTTGTGGCCTCTCCCGTTGCGGAGCACAGGCTCTGGACGCACAGGCTCGGCGGCCATGGCTCACGGGCCCAGCTGCTCCGCGGCATGTGGGATCTTCCTGGACCAGGGTACGAACCCGTGTCCCCTGCATCGGCAGGCGGCACTCTCAACCACTGCGCCACCAGGGAAGCCCTAGTGGCTTATTTTTAAAGTGCTTAAATTCCTCAGTCTTTACCTTTCGGATTGTATTAGTCTCTCAGGTGCTCAACTCCTCTGAGGTCATAAAAATATCTTTGTATATTGTCTTCCAAAATATTTAATCACTTTGACTTTTGCTTAACATTGGAATGATTTTTGTTTGTTTTTGTCTAGAGAGAACGATGTTATTTATCAGTTTCAATTCCCTGTTTTTGATTTTTTTAAATTGTGGTGAAATAGATATAAAATTTATCATTTCAGCCATTTAAAGTGTTCAATTCCGTGGCACTAAGAACAGTCACAATGTTGTGGGACCACCACCATTATCCATCTCCTGAACTTTTTCATCACCCTGAACAGAAATTCTTTACGCATTCAACAATAACTCCGGGGAATAACCCTGGCAGTCCAGTGATTAGGACTCAGCGCTTTCCCTGCCTTGGCCTGGGTTCAATCCCTGGTCACAGAATTAAAATCCCACAAGCCATGATGTGCACAGCCAAAAACAAACAAACAAAAACCAATAACTCCACATTTCATTCTTTTCTTAGAGCTTTCAAAAGGAGCCCAACACTTTGACTTTAGCCCAATGTAGCTGATTTCAGGCTTCTGACTTCCAGGACTGCAAGAGAATACATTTGTGTTGTTTTAGGATACTAAGCTTGTGGTAATGTGCCACAATGACAATAGGAAACTAATACAGGACATATGTCCCAAATCAGGCTGATAATAAAGACAATGTCTTTTGGGTGTCTCCTTGGAAAGATTCTTTCTGCATTGCAAAGAGACCTAAGGAGAGGCAGCCAGTTTTCTGTTTCTGGTTATTGTGTCTGTAATGTCCCTGCACAGCTATAGGCATTGATGACCATCATGGGAACAGCCTTAGGAGGAAGGCTTAGGCAGAATGAAATGCAGCCCTGTGTTTTTGTGCCTAGACCTATCTGACCTCTAAAGTCATTGTTAGAAAAGATGATAAAGTGATCGTTTATCATTTCCCTATGAGAGTTGAGACTTTTGCCTTATTATTGCTGAAAGCACGCATGTATTCTCTCTGAGAGTATCAAAGTCTCTCAAATCTTCCACAATTGTAAATATAATTATGCCAATTTTGTAGATGAGGAAACTGAGCTTAGAGGGTTCAAGTAAACTGTCAAAGGTCACATAGCTACTGTTTAGCAGAGGTAGGATTCAAATCCAGGTGGTCTGATTCCAAAATTCTCACCCCCCAGAAATATAAAAATAAAATAAAAAAGAAACACCAAAAAAATTTCTTTAATTAAAAACAAATTCTCACCCTTAACCATCTGATATCTGGTCTTAAGTATTTCAAGAAGGTGGTCAGACTTGCTGGACCTCTCCTTAATTTCTCTGTGTTATATTCCAGCAGTGTAAGCCTAAAGCAACTGGAAATCAATGGAAAGATGATATTTTAGAGATGAGTTTCCTCAAAGCCCCCATCATAGCCTTGCTCCTCAGATTACAGATAAAGGGGTTCAGCATAGGGGTGACCACAGTGTACATCACTGATACCACTGCACTCTTCTTGGAGGAGTGAGTGGCTGCAGAACTAAAGTACACCCCAAAACCTGTCCCGTAAAACAAGGAAACAACTATTATGTGTGACCCACAGATGGAAAATGCCTTATCCTTTCCACCAGCTGACGGGATTTTCAGGACAGAGAAGACAATTCGAGTATAAGAGAAAATTATCCCAGAGAGAGGAATAACGCCCAACAGGCTGGTCACTAAATACACGAGGACGTTATTGATGAGGCTATCAGAACAGGCGAGATTGAGAATATGAGCTAGTTCACAGAAAAAGAGGGGAATTTTTAGTTCTGTGCAAAAGGACAGCCGCAGCGCCATCGAAGTGTGGAGCAGGGCATCCACAACACTAACAAAGGAGGAGATCAGAACCAGCAGCCTGCAGACCTTGTGGTTCATGATGACACTGTACCTCAGTGGGTGACAGATGGCCACAAATCCATCATAGGCCATCATGGCCAGAATTCCAGTTTTCAGTCCAGCAAAAGTCAAGACAAAGCAGATTTGGGTGAGGAATCCTGTGTAACTGGCGGATTTGCTCCGTGGCTGGATGTTCACTAGCATCTTTGGGATTGTGGTGGTGGTGGTGGTGAAACAGATGTCAATGAAAGACAGATTAGAGAGGAAGTAGTACATGGGAGTGTGCAGGTGGGAGTTATAGATACTGGCCAGGATGATGAGCAAGTTACCAAGCACAGTGACCACGTATATGGACAGGAAGAGGCAGAATAGCAGGGGCTGCAGTTCTGGATCCCCTGACAGTCCCAGAAGGAGGAATTCTGCAGTATCAGAGAGGTTTCAGGGTTTCACGTTGTCAATGGGTCTGTTAGAAAGATGGTGACAAGGAAACAAAACTTCAGAGAAACTTCCTTAATCTTGTCCATATTTTGAAACCAATCAGTTACAGGTCTTTTCTCCTTCCTTCTCTCCCCTCTTCTTTCCTCTCCTTTTCTTGCTTTACATTCCCATAAAGCATCGCCCCACACCACCCCCTGTCCCAAGCTTTTTTTTTTTTGCGGTATGCGGGCCTATCACTGCTGCGGCCTCTCCCGTTGCAGAGCACAGGCTCCGGACGCGCAGGCCCAGCGGCCATGGTTCACGGGCCCAGCCGCTCCGCGGCACGTGGGATCCTCCCGGACCGGGGCACGAGCCCGTATCCCCTGCATCGGCAGGCGGACTCCCAACCACTGCGCCACCAGGGAAGCCCTGTTCCAAGCTTTTATAGTCCATCTATTCTTTGTCAAGTAGGGTTATGTACTCACAGGAAAATAGTCATGGAATGTTGTCTTCTCCCTTAAGATGCCTCCAAGCAAATAACTCCAGAATAAAATTATTAAGACTGTATTCTAGAATACAGTTTGGGAAAATGCAGTCTGTGGACAAAATTCTGCCTGCTGCTTATTTCAGTAAATAAAAGTTTACTGAAACACAGCCATTCGTTTATTTATGGTCCATGGCAGCTTCCCCGCTACGACGTCTGAGCTGCGAATACTTGTGACAGAGACCGTATAGCCCACACAACCTAAAACATTTACTATTTAGCTCTTTACTGAAAAAAATGTGCCTACTTCTAGTCTAGAATCTTGATTAAATTTAGGTTCAATTTTTGGCAAACATCCTTAAATATATTCATGAGGAAGAACATATTGCCTATTTGTCTTCTTGTAATAATGACTGCCTGGATCTATTAATTCACCAGGAGTTACAAAACGCTGACATTTTAATTCTTTTTTCAGTTATTGGCTGAAATACTTCCATAAAGATGAAATTTCCCGAATTAAATAGGTGGATTTCTGGGAGTTCCCTGGTCGTCTAGTGGCTAAGACTCCACTCTCCCAACACAGGATGCCCGGGTTCAATCCCTGGTCAGGAAACTAGATCCCACATGCCACAGCTAAAGATCCCGCACTGACAATGAAGATCCCTCGTGCTGTATCTAAGACCAGGCGTAGCCAAATAACTAAATAAATATTTTGTAAAAAATAGATTTATTTCTTATAAGAAATTGAGTTCTTATAAGAAAGAATACTTCTTGATTCTTGTGTTCATCACTTTTTAAAATAATTGGTTTTCAGCATTATCCAACGATAAATGCTGTCATCATGAACTCCTGGATTTTAAATGCATTTGATATATTTCAATACACTGCAGTTGTTATTTATATTCTCAAATTGTCTTTTGGGCAGTGAAAGTCTCCTCAGCTTGCCTCTGCAGTCCTTCTGAAATGAACTCAGCAGCCTCATATCTCCCTCAACTTTGACATGAAAGCTGTTCTTTGCCCATCATCTTGCAATAGATACATGTATCAAATCATTATATTGTACACCTAAAACTAATACAATGTTCTATGTCAATTATATCTCAATTTTTAAAAAAAGAAAGAAAAGGTCAAGAGTAAGCTACAGGGACTTCCCTGGTGGTGCAGTGGTTAAGAATCCGCCTTCCAATGCAGGGGACAGGGGTTCAAGCCCTGGTCCGGGAAAATTCCACATGCCGCGGGAGCAACTAATCCCGTGCACCACAACTAGTGAGCCTGCACACCGCAGCTACTGAAGTCCGCATGCCTAGAAGCCATGCTCTGCAGCAAGAGAAGCCACCACAATGAGAAGCCTGCGCACTGCAACAAAGAGTAGCCCCCGCGTGCCACAACTAGAGGAAGCCCACGCGCAGCAAAAAAGACCCAACGCAGCCAAGAGAAAAAGAAATACTTGACCTACACCTACATTTCATACAACTTATAGTTGAAAAGGCAGGTTCACATGCCCGTGTGCTCCCACACACATGTAAGTTTTCCTGTGACTGCACTGAGACCCTGCTTACTCTGTAAGCTTGTGGCTCTGGACTTCTGTCCTGGTGGTTTTCTTCTGAGCACCTAGCATGCTCTGTAATGATGTCTGCCTTCGTCACAATCTTTTAAAGGTGGCTGAAGCTAATATGGCAAAAGCTTGGCATTAATTCTGGAAGGTGGTTGCATGGCTGTTTATTTTACTGCTTGCTGTGCAGTTCTCATGGTTTAAAATATTTTGTAATGTTTTGTTTGGAGGTTTTCAAAGAAAGACTAAACAGTAGACTCAACGTCCTCTCCCAGAGTCCTCAGAAGCAAGAGATAAGGACAAGACTTGACTGAGTTCTCTAAAGATGAAATCTGGAATGAGGACTGGGAAAATTGAGAAGCCAAACTCGCGTCACTCCAGCCCCACTCACTACCAAATAGATGAGGGAAACCAGAGAATTGTAAAAACATCTGCCAGATTTCTGAAGAGGCTAATTCATACTCGGCTGGGGAAGGAGCCCCTTGGATTTAGAAGACAGAATAGGAGCCAGAAATGATGAAAGCTGATTGCAAATAGGATGAATGTGGAAAAGTAAATATACCAAGAACGTCAAAAACTTGTCATCTCACTTGTAATTCCACTGAACTTTATCTTACCTCTTGGATGGCCTCCAGATAGGCTGGTTAAAAAAATAAACTTCCATTTCTCACTGCATTTATTGGGCACTTCAGATTACCTTGGAGCCATCAAGGTACTCATTCACCTTTCCTCTGGATATTGAAGGATGGGGATGGAAAATCTGTCCCCAGGAAGGGCAGATGCACCAAGTAAGGCAACTGGATGCTGGGCAAGAGGGATCACCTCAGGAGACTACAGTATGCTCTTTCCTGACCTGAGTAGGGCTGTTGAGTAGAGTGGTCACAGATAGACTATGCGCAGTCTCTATGGCCCTGGGGGCTCAGTTTCCAAAGCTCCTCATTAGCCACATGTGTACTGTCATTACTTCCCCCAGGCAGCTTATATCCTTAAGGAACACAGATGCTGTGTTAAGGAACACAGATGCTAGAAGGGAGAGCTCCTGCATTGCTGACTTCCTGACCCTGAGAGGACAGACAGGTATATGTCATTTTCTTCCCACGTCTCCTCTCACATCCAGGGTATCGCATTATTGGATTCTCAGGTCTAACCTTAAGGGACCTGATGGCCTCCTCCTAAGACCAACTCCCAGCCTTCTCTGAGCCAGAGATTATCACTAAAGGACTAGGGAAGAGTGGTTTAAGTCTCCATAGGGACAGAGACTCAGGGATGCAGGGAATGTATCATGGGATCATTGTCACACAGTCACTTTAGAAAATTTTCTCCTTTCTTAATTAAAGTCCCTACATGAATGAAGTTAGTAGGAAAGAGGTAGCAAGGAAACCAATTTACTAGTTACTTGGGCAGGCTTTTCGAGGTTGCCTGAAAAATAGACATAAACCAACAATCTTAAAGAAAGCACAAAAGAGCACTAATCATAAAGGAAGTGACTGATAAACTGATTGCATTAATACTGAGAAACCCTGAGGGATATACAGCAACTCCCTATTATTGCAACTTTTCTCTAAGTGTAAAAGTAGTTCAATATAAAATTTTAAAAATCAAAATATGGCACTCCATACTCATCAAAATGGCCAAACTGAAAAGACAATGTGAAATATTGGCAAGAGACTGGGATGTAAATTGGTGCAACTACTTTGGAAAATTGTTTGGTAGTTTTGAATAAATACGCACTCCTAAACACATACCCAACAAAATTATGTACAATTGTGAATCAAAAAACATGTACAATAATGTTTGTGGCAGAGCCATTTGTAAAATATCCCAGCTATAAACAGATAAAATGTTCAAAACAGTTGAATGATAAAGTGTGCATATTCATTCTATAGAAAACTATGCAACAATGAAAATAAACTCCTGCTAAATGCAACAGCAAAAATCAGTCTTGAAAATGTAATGTTGAGCAGAAGCAGCCAGGCACAAATGATAACATACGGTATCAGGCACAGAGTGCATATAACCTTAAATACACTAAAAATCATTGAATTTTACACTTCGGATGGGTGAACTTTTATGGTATGTGAATTATATCTCAATAAAGTTGTTTTTAAAATACATGACTCCAGGGAATTCCCTGGCAGTCCAGTGGTTAGGACTCAGCACTCACTGCCAGGGCCCAGGTTCGATCCCTGGTTGGGGAACTAAGATTCCGCAAGCCTCGCAGCGTGGCCAAAAAAAGACACAAATGAACTTATTTAGGTAACATAAACGGACTCACAGACATAGAAAACAAACTCATGGTTACCAAAGGGAAAAGGGGTGAGGAAGGGATAAATTAGGAGTTTGGGATTAACAGAGGCAAACTACTATATATAGGATGGACAAACAACAAGGTCCTATTGTATAGCACACGGAACTATATTCAATATCCTATAATAAACCATAATGGAAAAGAATATGAAAAAGAATATGTATATATATCTATAACTGAATCACTTTACACCAGAAACGAACACAACGTTGTAAATCAACTATAGTTTGACTTAAAAAATTAAAAAGACATGATTCCATAGAGTACCTACATTCTGGTGGTAGGAATCAGAGTGATTAGTAATGGAAAGAGCATTAAAGAATGATTCTCAGGTGCCTATAATATTCTATACCTTTTTTTTTTTTTTTTTTTTTTTTTTTTTTTTTGCCGTACACAGACCTCTCACTGTCATGGCCTCTCCCGTTGCGGAGCACAGGCTCCGGACGTGCAGGCTCAGCGGCCATGGCTCACGGGCCCAGCCGCTCCGCAGCATGTGGGATCTTCCTGGACCAGGGCACGAACCCGTGTCCCCTGCATCAGCAGGCGGACTCTCAACCACTGCGCCACCAGGGAAGCCCTAATATTCTATATCTTAACCAGAGTGTACAGCAGTTAATATAGAAGTGTTCTACCTTGTAAAAATTCATGCAGTTGTACATTCTTCTACATGTTAAATGTAAACAAAATGTGTTGGAAAAAGTTCAGAATTCCAAGGAGAATTTCACCATCTGCAATCTTCATGGGAAGGTTCATTACAGACTTTGTGCAGGCAATGGTAGGTTAGGACACATGAAATATAGAGGTACACAGATGATTTGTAAGCACAACTTAAGAGCTTTATCCAATAGGTAAACTTCTATTAAACATACATCCCTGTACCAAATAATGTTTCACTTTTGTTACCATATATAAAACTTTATTTTTAAAAACTGACCATCTGTGGACTCTGTTGATTAGTGACTAGTCAATTAGGAGTGAAAAAAGAAAAACAAAAACCTCCCTACCACCACCACACACACAAAACAAAGGAACAAACACATGGAAAACATGTTGGCTTAAAACATTAGGTGTTTATTTTTCTCAAGTAACAAGTCTTTTTTTTTTTTTTTTTTTTTGCGGTACTTGGGCCTCTCACTGTTGTGGCCTCTCCCGTTGCAGAGCACAGGCTCCGGACGCGCAGGCTCAGTGGCCATGGCTCACGGGCCCAGCTGCTCTGCGGCATGTGGGATCTTCCCGGACTGGGGCACGAACCTGTGTCTCCTGCATCGGCAGGCAGACTCAACCATTGCGCCACCAGGGAAGCCCAAGTAACAAGTCTTGAAGATATTAATTAAAACATTTTCCCTTCAGCGTTATCACATATCTTCTAAGGGATAATGAATGAATAAAGGATTTCTCACAGTCATTGCATAACTTAGGTTTCTTCCATATATGCATTACTTAGAGGCTTTCTCACATTCTTCACAACCAGTTCTTTTCACTTAGCATTTGGTTGTATGCCTTAAAGATTGAGAGTTCACTGAAAGCTACTTTACATGGATATAATTAAAAGGGAATTTATTGAGCATGAGTTCTCTCATGACGCCGAAGGGGAAAGGATTTACTGAAACCTTGCCCACAGACATTGCATTTATAGGGTTTTTCTTTAGTATGTATTCTTTTGTGCACATTGAGATTACACTTTACACTAAAGGATTTTCCGCAATGATTACACTCGTAGGGTTTCTCTCCAGTGTGAATTCTCATGTGTACTGTAAGGGACACATGCCTGCTAAAAGCTTTTCCACACTCACTGCACTTAAAAGGTTTCTTGTCCCTGGTATGGATTTTCATATGCCTCCCATAAGATAAGAGACCATGGAAGGTTTTCCCACATTCCTTACATTCATGTTTCATTTTCATGTGAATTTTCTTGTGCAAAATAAGGAAAGATTTCACTCTGAAGTCTTTTCCACATTGATTACATGTAAAGGGTTTTTCTCCAGTGTGAATTCTCACATGTTCTTTAAGACATGAACGATCCCTGAAAGCCTTCCCACAGTCATTGCACTTACAGGGTTTCTCTCCAGTATGAATTTTCTTGTGCGTGATAAGGTTGGAGCTCAGCCTAAAAGCTTTCCCACATTGATCACACTTGAAAGGTTTCTCTCCAGTATGTATCCGCAGGTGTACCTTAAGAGATGACTGACTACTCAGGGCTTTACCACAATGGCTACATTCAACGGATTTCTCTCCAGTGTGGATTCTCTCATGTCTTTTAAAATATGGGAGAATACTGAAAGTTTTCCCACAGTCATTGCACGTATAGGGTTTCTCTCCAGTATGTGTTATCTGGTGTATGGCAAGCCTATAGCTTCTACTGAAGGTTTTGGTGCATTGATCACATTTGTAGGGTTTTTCTTCTGAATGAGTCCCTGAATGTTGTCTGAGAAGTGAGCTATCTCGGAAGGTTTTTCCACAGTCATGGCACTCATAGGGCTTCTCCCCGGTATGAATTCTCTTGTGACGCGTAAGGTAAGAGCTTGAGCTGTAGGCTTTCCCACACTGATCACACTTATACGGTTTTTCTCCAGTGTGGATTCTCATGTGCAACTTAATGGATGAATGGCTCTGTAATACTTTACCACACTGATTACACTCAAAAGGTTTCTCTCTAGAGTGAGTTTTTTCATCCTTCTTAAGGTGTGAGATTGAATTTACAACTTTCCCCAAGTCACTGCGTTCATGGGATGTCTCTTCTGTATGTTGTCTCTTGTGCCCAGCTAAGTTAGAACTCCTGAGGAAGGCATTCTCATCCTTTTTACATTCATAAGATTTTTCCCAAGGAAGAATTCCCTCAGATGGCTTAAGACGTGAAGAATCTCTAAGGGCTTTTGCAGAGTCAAGGTATCGATGGGCTTTCTTGCTAGGGTAAATTTTATTCTGAGTAATGTTAAATTTCACACTCAAGGCTTCAATAATTTCACTGCATTGAATGGGATTGCCTCCAAGACTTTGTTCCTATTGATTAAAATATGAGTTACAATCACAGGATTTATCATGTTCATGACTGAGAATCTCCCCCGACATAAATTCTGATACATCTCATGAGCACTTTATTAGCATGAGAGTTTCACATTTTCTTAGTGAATATGCAGTTTCTGACTGAGTTTATCAGCTTGATTAAGCTGATTGCTCTACCAGATGGCGTCACTGGAGTCTCTTCAACAGATTTAAGATAAAATTGCCTTAGAGTGAGTATCTTAAACATTTAACAACTAATCCCATTATGCAATTATTTACCTTGGGGATTCTCTGTAACCATTTTTGGAACTAAGTTATGAGTTTCCTTCAAATGAATACTTAAGAGAATCTTCTGCTTTCTATTGGTGAAATGAGTGTGATATCACTCATATTACCCTCTAGTCCTTTTCTATCTTATAGAATTCTGGACTTCTAATGTGAGGACAAGAAATTATCCCATGTGACTCTTACCTTCTTGCCATTGAGCGTATATTTCTCCAAAATACCTTGTTTTTGCTGTTGTTTGGTTTTAAGGAGAATCAGCTCATCTGAACAAAGTGGGAAAAAGTTTTGGAAAAGACATGGTGACAATATGCTGACAAAAAGCAGGTAATGCCCCAACCCAATCTGAAACAAATGGGAAACATAACCTCAAGTTCCTAGAGTATAAAATGGTGGGATGTTTAGCACAGGAAACAGATCTTGTAGGTAAGACATTCATATATGCCTGGTGCTCACCCGAACAGGTGTCTTGGTGAATTCTTCTCTCTACTATGTCCATTTCATCTTCCTGCTCCATCTGGGTGATGAGAGGAGGCTTGCTGAGTTGATGTCCTATTATGGGGAAAGATACATATGAGAGGACCATGCAGTATACAACAAAAACTACCATCAAACTGTGACAACAACTTGTTCTTTGAGGTTCTGAAGATAGGCAGTTGTGACTTCATAAGCAGCAAAATGACAAAATTCTAACAGAGAAAGCAAAAGTAAAGCATTTCAGAGATCAACTTTCCATAAATGGAAAATTGTCTTTCCAAGAGAAATTACTGAACCTTCTTGGTAAGAGAACAGGATCTGTGACATTTTAATTTAAGAATATTCCCATCCCGGGCTTCCCTGGTGGTGCAGTGGTTGAGTCCGCCTGCCAATGCAGGGGACACGGGTTTGTGCCCCGGTCCGGGAAGATCCCACATGCCACAGAGCGGCAGGGCCCGTGAGCCATGGCCGCCAAGCCTGCGTGTCCGGAGCCTGCGCGTCCGGAGCCTGCGCGTCCAGAGCCTGTGCTCCGCAACGGGAGGCCACAACAGTGAGAGGCCCGCGTACCGCAAAAAAAAAAGACAGGAAATAAGTGTTGGTAAGAATGTGGAGAATTTGGAACCTGCATACGTTGCTGAAGGGAATGTAAAATGATACAGCCAGTTTGGAAAACAGTTTGGCAGCTCCTCAAAATGTTAAGTATAAAGTTACCAAATGACCCAACAATTTTACTCTTAGGCATATACCCAAGATAAAGGACAACATATGTCCACACAAAAGCTTGTGAGTGTTTGTAGCAGCACTGTTCGTAACAGCAAGGGTCAAAAGCCAAATGTCCATCAACTGATGAATGGATAAACAAAATGTTGTATATCTATGCAAGAGAATATTATTCAGCAATGAATAGGATAGAAGTACTGACATATGCTACAACAAGGATGAACCTTGAAAACATTACGCTAAGTGAAAAAATAAGTCACAAAAGACCACATTTGGTATGATTCCATTAATATGAAATGCTGAATAGGGAAACCTGTAGAAAAGGAAAGTAGATTAGTTGTTGCCAGGGGCTGCACGCAGGGAGGAATCAAACACCCTGTAGGTGGAGCAACAAAAATGTTATGGAATTAGACAGTGGTGACGGTTGCACAGCTATATGAATGTACTAGAAAAAAAAAACATTGTATTGTACACTTCAAATGAGTAAATTATGGTATGTGAATTAGGTCTCAATATGGCAATTTTTCTTAAAAGTAAAAGCCTACAAAAAAAAACTCCTATAGTCTGTATCACAAGTTGATTGGGTCTTACTCACCCAAGAAATCCATGCTCAAATTCAGTAAATAAATCAAGGGATTCTGTTAGTCTTACCCAGTGAAACCAAGTTTCTATAGTTCTCTAGCATCACATCTCTGTGCAGTTTTCTCTGAGATGAATTCAGCAATGCCCACTCCTCCTGGGTGAAGTCCACGGCCACATCCTCAAAGGTTATTGAGTTCTAAAATGACAACACATCCTGTCTCAACCAGCCACCAACCCCACCAATGTTGCTGGGGAGAGGATCATGCACCATAGCACTGGAAATGAAACACCTGTTTCACAGTAAATTCAAGATTCTGATGAGGGCTCTTCACTTAACCCAGGATTCAGTTCTCAGAATCTTTCCTTCTCTATTCATGCTCACGCCTTAAGGAATTTCAACCAGCCTCAAGAATTTAAGGCCTCTCTAACACATGATGAAATGTATCTCTCCACTCCTAGCCTGAAAGCTTTCATAATCGTACTCTCTTCTATCTGCAGGGTTAATCAGAGACCTGAACACGTTGCAAGAATGAGAGAAATACTTCCTAAATGAAAAAATTATTTCCCACAGAGTGGCCATACATTTTTGAGGCTAAGACAGTCTTATATCCTTCTTTTACTTTTTACTTCTTTTACTAACAGCACTAAGCAGGAGAGATGCCTGAAAAAAAACTGTAAGTAGTAAGGTAATAGAAGAATTTTTTTTTTTGGAAGTCCCTTAACCACCATCAGAAGTTTCAAAATGCAGGATGGGTTATGAGGTTCCAGAGTACTGGAAGGAGATGCATTCACCCCAGGGGACAGGAATGTATTTTAGGAGAAAGAAAAAAAATTATGACTCACTTGTAACCCAGAGTGGAAGTTTTCCATCTCTGTGATCCTCTCATGGGCACAGGAAGGGTCTAGGACAGGCAGAGCTAGAGGAGAGGGTGACATGAGTTTCTAGGCACATACATAGTCTCAATTTTCCTAGCAAGGGAAGTTGAAAGTCAGAAAGGTTGAGTTGTTACCCCTCCCAGCTTTATAAAACAAATGGATGGGATAAGGAGATGCCACCCCGAAATTTTCTTCCCTCTCCCCACCACGCACATACGCCCTTCCTCTAAAATCCCAAAGGGCACTGAATCCGACATGAGCAAATTCTGGGGCACCAAGTGTTCACAGAGCTCCATACCCACCTCCTTTCATTTCAGCCCCTTCTTCCCAGTCCCCTGTGGCTACTCAACTCCCTTATTCTGTGCCCACTTAATCCTGGTAAAGTGAATCTACCCTAGGAACTCACCACATATAGTGGACACATGTGGGGCTGCCATTCTGCAAGTCCGTAAGTAGTAAATATGATCAGACAGCAACCAGGAGAACAAGGATGCTCCTCTTACTGCTTCTATGATCCACTCCAGGCAGGGCTCTGAAATAAAGAAATATTAACAAAAGAATTCACAAGCTTTCTGTTTCTCCTTTGCACTTAGGACAGTTACATCACCATGCATCCAATATGTGTTCCTTTCAGATTCAAGCTGTCTGTGATCCTGGGTCATTGTTTTGCACGCCATGTACAACCTCAAAGCAATATAGTGGGTATTCTTGACCTTCTCCATTCCTAATGTACATTCTCCACATTATGAAACCACATTACCCACCACTTATCAAAAATTCCATCTCCACTGAGGCACCTCACTGGCTTCTCCCCTGAATTAGCACCAACATATAGACCTGACCCATTAAAGTCACTGTCACCTGACTCCCATTCTTCATTTTAACTCCCATCCCTGCTCGGATTGAAGATGATTCCATGTTCTTGGGCATAAACTAGCAAACGTCCATGGCTTCCACATCTCAACCAAACACCTTAAATTTATCATCACCTGAGACTCTTGCTCTCTACGAAGGCAAAAAGTCAGACATTCCACTTTCTGAACACAGTAGGTATACTTCCATCTTGTTCACTCTTTTGCCTGTATTGCATCTGCTTTCCTACCTCATAGAAGCTTCCAAGCCATCCATACTTCCACCATATTGCTATTTATAATCCTCATTTCCTTGGCACTACATATGAAATGCCATGACCCATCCCTTCAATAATATATTTTCTAAAACCTCAAATTCCTCTCTGAGGAATCATAACACCTGCCTTAGATAATTCCAACCATCTGTCTATCCTGCCTGGGTAGTTCCTATCCAATAAATTATACGGGAAGCACTAAAAATTTGAGTCCATATACTCTAAATGGGGCTTCAACATTAAAGGAAAAGCCCAACAGGCAATTTAAACTCCTAGTTATCCAAAAACCTTTTCACAATTCCTCCAAGATTTTGAATCTCATATGGTCTCAACCTTATCTCTTCAATAAATGATCTTACATCTTACTTTGCAAAGAAACCCTTAACAATGAAAGAAGGATTCCTCATTTTCTTGCCACTAGTACAAAAGTGTTCCACAGCATCATGGTTTCTTTCACTTTGCAAACAAGATGTGTCTGCCTTCTTATCTAACGTCAATATCTGCTACTTTGCTATGTCATGTTTCCCACCTTTGGCACATTTTGAGCTGGATACTTCTTTGTTATGGGGGTACCATCCTATCACTGTAGGATGCTTAGTAGCATCCCTGGACTCTATCCAGTAGTATCCCCTCTAGTTGTGAAAGGGATATTGCCAAATGTCCCCTAGAGGGCAAAATTTCCCCTTTAAGAACCACTGGTCTAATCCCTTCCTACCTTCTCAGAGAGCTTGCTTTATTAATTATTCCTTTGCTCTTTTCCATCACCATCAACTTCTACTCCACTGTACTCATACTTCTAACATTGAAACATAATCAAAGATGTCCCATCTTACAACAAAGTCCTACTGTATAGCACAGAGAACTGTATTCAATATCCTATGATAAACCCTAATGCAAGAGATTAAAAAAAAAAGGAATGTTAAAAAAAAATGAAGAGAAAGTGCATGGGCTTGGAGACAGGTATTTTCCTTACTAATTTTTTTTTCCTTTTTCCTTGGTAATTTTTCTAAAGTTTGAGAGTTATCTTAAAATAAGTGATTGCATAGTTTTACATCTTCTAAATATTGCCTTGTATTTTCTAATACATATTGCCTTGCATCTCTTCTTTGTAAATAAATGTTCTTGTTCATCTGAAAAAAATTAAAAATCTCCCCTTTTTTTTTTTGGCAGTACACGGGTCTCTCACTGCTGTGGCCTCTCCCGTTGCGGAGCACAGGCTCCGGACGGGCAGGCTCAGCTGCCATGGCTCACGGGCCCAGCCGCTCCGCGGCATGTGGGATCTTCCCAGACCGGGGCACGAACCCGTGTCCCCTGCATCGGCAGGCGGACTCTCAACCACTGCGCCACCAGGGAAGCCCAAAATCTCTCATCTTGAAACAAATTCATGCCTTTGGGTCCCCCTTAGCCCTACAGTTACTGCTCAGTCCCTCTTCCTTTTCTCCATCCAGCTTCTGGAAAGACTGGTCTACCCTCTCATTCTCCCCATTTCCTCACCTCCCTTAATTACACTCCAAACTGGTTTCTGTCTCACCACCACCTCACTGACACTGCTCTGCCAAGACTGCCAAGGATTTAAGAGGATTAATCCAGTGAATGCCATCCTGTCTTTGACTTAGTTCGTTCATCAGAAAAATTCTATCACTATTTTCTTCTATAAATCAGCCTCTGTTCTGGGCTTTTGTTACCATAATCTCCCGGTTGGCATCCGTAAGGCCAGCAGGTCCGGGGAAGGGCCCAGGGAGTCAGACGGATCCCCCGCCAGGGTGGTTAATGCAGCCGGACACACGAACGGCATCCGTCCGCGACTTTGCACTCGGCCCCGGTCTTCCCGCTCCCCGAGGGGCGGAACCAACGGCTCTGAGGCTGATGCAACCGCCCGCTCCCCGAGGGGCGGGACCAACGGCTCTGAGGCTGATGCAACCGCCCGCTCCCCGAGGGGCGGAACCAACGGCTCTGAGGCTGATGCAACCGCCCGCTCCCCGAGGGGCGGAACCAACGGCTCTGAGGCTGATGCAACCGCCCGCTCCCCGAGGGGCGGAACCAACGGCTCTGAAGCTGATGCAACCGACATCCGACATTGCCGTAACATCCAAAAGATTACCAAAAAAGGGGGTTGCTTCACACAGCAAGCGTCTCCCCTGCGTCCACCCCTATAAATCTTGTTCGCGCCCGCGCCCAGGCGCGACTTTTCTGGCCCCTTTCTCTCGGACCAGTGAACCTCGCCCGGGAGCGTTCCCAAATAAAGCTTGTTTAAGCTCTCCTCCGTTTTTGGTGCCGTTCCTTACAGCATCTTATTTCTCTGGCCACTGTCTTTCAGGATCATTGGCCAGCTCCTCTCCCACTGTTGACTGTCCTCAAGGCTCAGTCCTGGCCCTTATCTCTCACCTTATTCTGTGTATTCCACATCTATGCATTCCCTTGAAATTGAATTCCATCTCGGGACTTCCCTGGTGGCGCAGCGGAAGACTCCGCTCCCAATGCAGAGGGCCCGGGGTTAGATTCCCTGGTCAGGGAACTAGATCCCACGTGCATGCCACAACTAAGAGTCCGTCTGCCACAACTAAGGAGCCCAGGTGCCGCAACTAAGACCCGGTGCAACCAAATAAATATTAAAAATAAATAAATTCCATCTCTATGCTCATAACACCCAAATCTCCAGTCTGAGAACTCAAATCTGAGCTTAAGACCATGTATCCTGCTGCCTTTTCAACTATGGCCATCTAAACGTTTTGCAGGCAACCTTGGATGAAGCTTATCAGACTGAACTTATCTCTTCCCCAAAACTTTTCACTTCAAGCATCTGCACTCTCAGTAAGGAGTACTAATGCTCTAGGTATTCAGAGCAGGCAGAAGGCATCACTGGTATCACACCCTTTACCCCACCCCACAGCTGTAATTAATTAAAACTGAAGATTAATTATTTGATAAGCCCTTCTCCCCTCCTGTGGGCTGGACTCAACTAAAACCCACAGAATCCTTGACTCCTCCCCCCTCAGCCAGAAACAGCCATTGAAATTTTAAAATATGGGCACACTTCCTCCCCCATCCCCCAAAGGCAGCAATCACCTGAAACCTAAAACTATTCCTTTGTAGACTTCACCCTACCCCACAGCAGAAACTGACAGAGACTAATGCAAGCCACACCCTCTCTCCACCCAACTCCAGTCATTTCAATGGTGCTCTCTCGAGAGAAAATCTCAACTACTAAATTCTTCCCCGTTCCCTGCCACACATGGATAATTTTTCCTTTGTCATTTTTCTGTCCATTTAAATGTCATTTCCTCAGAATCACCTTTATTGTGAGCCCCATATTTAATATAAAGCCAATCTTATTGTCTGAGTCTCCCTATGTAGCCCTCAGAATTTGTAATTATATATTTAGTTCTTTGCTTACTTATATTTTCTCTTCCACTAGATTGTAATGTCCAAGAGAATGGCCTTTTCTTATTAAAACCCTATACCCAGTCACTAGCACATCACTAGCCACATCGTAAAGTGTACAGCATTCTGGGTGCAGAAATGAATGAGTATGGATTCCACCTTCAATCTGTCCCCCCAGATCATCACTTTGTTCTACTTTGTAGCCACCAAGAGTCTAGATTACCATCACTCATTCCTAAATCCTACTACTAACCTTTAATCTTTTCTCCACCAGTCAAGCTTGTCCTCTGTACTCCATCCTCACCCAGCATCCTCACGGTGCAGCTAGCTCTGCTAAACACAAATCTAATTGTTGATGCCCCGGTTCACAATGGCTTCCAACCAGCATTCAATTAAATTAAACCCTGAACTTGCTTTCCAGATTACAAGTCATGTGGCTGAGACTCTTGCAATCTAGTTCACTTTCCTCCTCTCTTGCTTCTTTTCTCAGCCATGTCCTGTCTTGCTCACACCCTGGTACAATCCAGGAATTTTAGCTGCTTCAGGGATTTTACATGTGCAGAGTCCTGCTAAAATGTTCTCCCCATTCCTGGCCCCATCACAGCCTAGCCCACTGCCTGTCTGTATCCTAGTCATTTCTAAGACTGGATTTTGGCTTCAATAACTTTTTTTTTTTCCAAGAGGCTTTATGAGCCCTTAGACTGAGTCCTCCATTGACGTGCTCTCATTTAAAATAACTCAGGGATTTCTCTGGTGGTCCAATGGTTAACACTCTCTGCTCCCAATGCAGGGGGCATGGATTCCACCCCTGGTCAGGGAACTACGATCCCACATGCCATGGGCAGGGCCAAACAATAATTTAAAAAATAAAATAACTCAAAACCAGCTATCATTTACAAGTAGGCTTGATGGTTGGACTGTAAACTCCAGGGGACCTAACCCTTATAAATTTTGTTTGCCATTGTACCCGTGGGCCTGAGCAAACAGGAACAGGCTCTATGTAGGCATGTAATAAATATTTGTGGACCACTGACAGGAGACAAAAACTCACCCGGGGAATTTTTCAGTGTGCACTCACTAAATGATAAGAATAGGGGATTTCCCTGGTGGCGCAGTGGTTAAGAGTCCGCCTGCCAATGCAGGGGACACAGGTTCAAGCACTGGTCTGGGAAGATCCCACGTGCCGTGAAGCCTGTGCACTTAAAGCCCGGCTCTGCAAAAAGAGAAGCCACCACAATGAGAAGCCCGCACACCGCCACGAAGACCCAACGCAGCCAAAATAATAATAATAAATAAATAATAAATTTTTTAAAATAAATAATAAATGATAATCACTAAAATATATGTAATACGTGATAAAAACAAGAAGCTTGGGCTTTCCTGGTGGCGCAGTGGGTGAGAGTCCGCCTGCCGATGCAGGGGACTCGGGTTCGTGCCCCGGTCCGGGAAGATCCCACATGCCACGGAGCGGCTGGGCCCGTGAGCCATGGCTACTGAGCCTGCGCGTCCGGAGACTGTGCTCCACAACGGAAGAGGCCACAACAGTGAGAGGCCCGCGTACCGCAAAAAAAAAAAAAAAAAAACAAAACAAGAAGCTTGTTAGTGAGTTTTTAAAATAATGTGAATTCTATTTAAGTAAAGGAAGCATCAAATTCTGTAAGAGAATACTCTTTTATAACCAAATTACTTGCACTTACAAGTTGATGACTAATTTGCTTTTATTATGTTTTATATGGTTTGGGGGAAAACAAATATTTAATTAACACAGCACGAGGTAAAACTCATTCCATACAAAGTCAATTGAACTCTCATTTCAGGTAGTACCTTAATGAAATTTGCATCACTTTTTAAAGAATGTCTTGACTTTCAAGCGTTGGGGGTTGTCAGGTTAGCTGAGCTTGCTTGAAAAGAACAAAGCTGACCTTAATAGTAGAACTCATAATTAAAAGGTAATAAATTGCCCATCCTGACACCCTGTGAACAAAGCCTTTGTGGATGAAAAACTGCAGTCTGCCTCTACAAGGTAACTAGCCACTGCAGTGGCTGACCTTCAATACACCCTGAAAGGAGTTCGGGGCAGAGCTGGGGAATGAGCGCTCTGTGCTCTGGGAAAAACAGGCAGAACAGGTCTTCAGACAGTTAGATATTCTTCAGGAGAAGATTTTATGAGACCAATTCCTTGCATCTTCTTATATCTAGAAAAGGACTAAAATCATTGACAAAGACATCTGTTCCTCATGACTAGTAGCAACCCTCTGCCAACCTGTGTGCTTCATTGCACGTGTCCCCCTTCACCCAAATCACATGTATACTGACCTCCCCCTTACCTTTATGGGACCAGTTCCTCAGAGCTATCTGAGAGGCTGTCTCCTAGGCTATAGTCCTCATTTTACCCCAAATAAAACCTAACTCACAACTCGCACATTGTGCACTTTTTTCAGTCGACGCTTACCCAACATAAATAACTGAAAAATTTCATTTCACAAGATACCTCAATCTCAAATGCACCCGGATGCCCACAGTCAAGAGAAAATGTTCTGCAGGGTAAAAATTATCTTACAACGTGAAGGGCAGTGGGGAGCCCCTGCCACAAGCTCTTATTCGTTACTCACCGAAAGACACAGAAATCCACAGTCAGCGAGGTAAGAGCTTGGACCAGGCTGATGTCCACATACTTCTCAGCTACAGCAACCTTTCTGTCTGGAGAAATGCACAAGGTCACTGACTTTTATCTATGATAACTATGACAACTGAAAGGACTAAAGGCTTAAAAGACACACCCTATTCTCCCTGACTAGATTTACACAGTCATCTAGCCCAAACAGTAACAGGCTCAGTGTTACTGATTTATATAGGATTATTGTTAAACCAAAGAATACACACCCTGTTTACACTAGTTCCTTTTAATTGTAGAAGTAAAGATACAAGTTCAGTCGTCCCTCAGTATCTGCAGAGGATTGGTTCCAGGACCACCGCCCCACGCATACCAAAAGCCAAAGATGTTCAAGTCCCTTAAGTAACATGGTGTAGTATTACATTCTGCCCTCCCATTCAGCGGGTCCCGCATCTGCGGATTCAGCCAATCGCGGATCTACCGACCCCCAGGGTCGACTGTATTCAGTGTTATCAATAGAGTGGTTCGCTGCCTACGGAAGTCTAAATCGTTGCGTATTTTTCAGGGTAATTATTCATTCATTGAATTGATGTTTATTGAGTACTTACTGTATACCATGCACTATTCTAAATACCAGGAATGTAAAATAAACAACACAACATATACACAGAAAAATCAAATAAGGAAGAAAGCAAATGACGGGACTTCCCTGGTGGTCCAGTGGCTAAGACTCCGCGCTTCCAATGCAGGGAGCCCAGGTTGCATCCCTGGTCAGGAAACTAGATCCCACATGCCGCGAGGAAGATCCCGCACGTGGCAACGAAGATCTGGCGCAGCCAAATAAATAAATATTAAAAACAAAAAAGAGGGCTTCCCTGGTGGCGCATGGTTGAGAGTCCGCCTGCCGATGCAGGGGACACGGCTTCGTGCCCCAGTCCGGGAAGATCCCACATGCCGCGGAGCGGCTGGGCCCGTGAGCCATGGCCGCTGGGCCTGCGCGTCCGGAGCCTGTGCTCCGCAACGGGAGAGGCCACAGCAGTGAGAGGCCCGCGTACCGCCAAAAAAAAAAGAAAGAAAAGAAAAAGCAAATGGCAAATGCTAGAATAAAAGTAAATGGTAACGGGGTACCTGAATGACTAGTAGTAGTTGAACACAGGCACTCGTTGGGGAGCCGATGTTCCAGCGGAGACCTTGACAAGGCTGATTAAAACGTTGCTTGACACAACCGAGGCTGGATTGACTTAGGAGAGCGAGACCGTTTATTTGAGAGAACTTCCTGCCCTATAACTTTTTAGCTCTGCGTCAGTCCCAGATCCCCACCCCTCCTCCACGTGCCTGACAACAAACATTTCCTGCCTCCTCTTTTCCTGTTGTTGCAATTATTTAAAACACTTTGTTAAGTTTCAAGACACTTCCCCACTCCTCCACCATCCTGCACTTTACCCCCAGCCCCCTCTCACCTTCACCCCCACTATCATCCCAGCCCCGCCCACAAAGCAGTTTTTTTATGAGTCCCTCCTTCCCTCTCCAGCCACTGGCCTCCGCATATTAAAGCTTTGTTCCTACATTCCCTCCCGAAATGATTCTGGCTAACAATAGGCGTTTCTGCCTGCTGCAATAGTCCCTCTTAATAAAGTCATTCCTTACTGACATTCGAAGTGGCATTTTTCTTTTTTCTTTAATTTGACAATCTGAATTAAAAGGCCAACTGTAGGAAGATCTGGGAGAGGACATTTCAGAGGAGAGAAATGCCAGAAACGCTGATATAAAAGGCTTGAGGCATGAATAAAGCTTGGGGAGTTTGAAGAATAGAGAACCCCTCTCAGTGGTGCGCTGAAAGTCCACACTGCAGAGCTGATCATACAGCTCTTCCCAACTCTGCCTTCAATGACTGAGAGCTCGAATTTGTGGTGGGAGAATTTACACCTCAGAAATCGACCAGTGCTACAAATCAGATCTTTTTCCTGACTTCCCAGCAAACCATTGCCCATAATGGTTCCCATTATGGGTATAATAATGGCACCTAACTCATGGGTTGCCACGATTTCCTGGCTCGCATAGTAATATTTTATCAGCTCCTATTTGGGTCGGGCACTGTGTTAAGCCATGGTGAGCAAAAACTGTTCTCTTGTAGCTGCATTTTACAGGGCCTTTCATCAGATAATTTTCAGAGTCTTGGATCTCAGTACAGTCATAGGTGAGTGCCGTCAATGACTAGAGCCCCAAATTAAGAACCCTGGCCGAGGGGGAGAGTCAGAGGAGGCTACCTGAGCAGGCGCTCCTGATGCAAAAAATCTAGACGCTATAGAGATGCACTCGTTAGTGTTTCCAAAATGGGATGCAGACAGTATTTTAAAGACTGTGTATTTTAAAATGTATTAGAAAATATCACCAGCACCAAAAAACAAACAAACTTTGCTGAGTTTGAAAGAAGAGCCAGGGGCTTCCCTGGTGGCGCAGTGGTTGAGAGTCCGCCTGCTGATACAGGACATGGGTTCGTGCCCCGGTCCGGGAAGATCCCACATGCCGCAGAGCGGCTGCGCCCGTGAGCCATGGCCGCTGGGCCTGCGCGTCCGGAGCCTGTGCTCCGCAACGGGAGAGGCCACAGCGGTGAGAGGCCCGCGTACCGCAAAAATAATAATAATAATAATAAAAGAAAAGAAGAGCCAGGGCTTCCCTGGTGGCGCATGGTTGAGAGTCCGCCTGCCGATGTAGGGGACACGGGTTCATGCCCCGGTCCGGGAAGATCCCACATGCCGCGGAGCGGCTGGGTCTGTGAGCCATGGCTACTGAGCCTGTTGGGCATCTTGATCATCCCAGACTGTGAGCTTTGGTACAAGAGGCAGGAGAGAGGAAAGGCCACATGCTTACCCCGGCTCAGGGGATTAGCAAGCCAGTAGTTTCCTTCCCTCTGCTGCAGGATTGGAGTGAAGAGAGAACACTTGGGCTAATGAGGAGCTTTGGAGACAAGGCCCCTAGGGCCAGAGAAAAACTGTAAATATACTGAGTGTCCCCTATCAACACAATCTCACACCAACCAACCAGAAAGCTTTGCTACCTTGTTGCTTCTTAGAGAATGTGTATTGTCCAGAAACTGCACACATGACTGTCTCCTTGAAATTCACAAGCATCAGTTTATCTTCAACATCTACATCCTGGGGAGAAACTCAGCCCCTGTGGTCTCCTGTGGGGCCATCCTGGAGATACAGAAATCCTTGTGAGTTCTAGAGGAAAGGGGGCAACATTATTATTGTTATCATTATTTTTCCTATTTGGAGGTAGTCCTAGGTTAATTAAGTAGGAAGTCTAAACCAATTGTTCTCACAATGTGTCCCTAGACCAGCAGCCAGGGCTGGGTTCATGGGTTTGCAACCAGAAGAGCCACAGAGGACCCTACTCTTGGTTGAATGCTCTGCTATCACTGTCTTGACATTTTTTCAACATGGGGTCCCACATTTTCATTTTGCACTGGGGCCCAAAAAATTATGCAGCAGGCATTACCTGGGGAGTTCTCTGAAATGCAATTTCTCAGACTTCATCTAGACATGCTGAAACTCTGGGGTGGTGCCCAGCAACCTGTGTTTTAAGAAACCCTTTAGGTGACTCTGACGCCTGGTCAAGAGTGAGAATCACTGTCTAACTGCCCTCCCGATTTTTCTGGCCTATTTCCAAGTCCCCTGGCACTAGATTTGCAATTGCTTGTGGCTCTGCTGACCCCTTTCTCTCACCTTAAAATTGCATGGGCCAATTCACTACTCAAAGGAATCAATACTTCTCAAAATTTTCTGAGAATTCCAGGCTGCTCCAATGCATCCCTTTATGTCCCGGGAAGGGAAGGAGGAGAACTGTGCTGTTGAATCCTCACACTGCTGGTTTTGGATCCAACCCTTTAAGGAAGACAGTGAGATTCAAGGAAAGGGGGTCAGTCTCCCCAGACAACTTGCTCCTTGCTGTGATTAAGGATCCTCATGGAATTTTCAAGATGGTCCTCTTTCTTCACAACTCATAAGTGTTGTCCCTGGATGTTCTCTCTCTTCTGCCTCTTCCTCTTCCTCCTTTACATTCCTGTCCTTTCTGCCCTAAACCCTCCAACACACGCCACTCAAAGGGAGGGATCAGGGCGCGATCTCCTCAAGTCCTGGTAATCGTAATATAAATAATATGAATAATTGCAGCAACATGGATGGACCTAGAGATTATCATAATAAGTCAAGTAAGTCAGACAGAGAAAGATAAATGCCATATGATATGACTCATATGTGGAATCTATTTTTTAAAAAAATGATATAAATAAATTTATTTACAAAACAGAAACAGACTCACAGATTTCAAAAACAAACCTATGGTTACCAAAGGGGAAACGTGGTGGGGAGGGATACATTAGGAGCTTGTGATTAACATACACACAGTACTATATATAAAATAGGTAAACAACAAGGACCTACTGTATGGCTCAGGGACCTCTACTCAATATTAGGTAATAACCTATATGGGTAAAGAATCTGAAAAAGAATGAATATACGTATATGTATAATTGAATCATTTTGCTGTACACCTGAAACTAAAACAACATTGTAAATCAACTATACTCCAATAAAATTTAAAAATAATAAGGATATGAATAATGAACGTGTTGGGGAGGGGAAATATCCCCTCCTCCTTCTTGAGTTCTTCTGGGCGATCTAATAATTAAATTGACACAAGACAGATTAAAAGGAGAAACAAAAATTAAGTCATACATACAGAAGTCTCATAGAAATAGGATCTAAGAAGTGACCAAGGCAGGCAGCTTTTATACTTTTTAGACAAAAGAACAATAAATTTGTGAGGAGTTGACCATACAAAGAAAAATAGGCTTGGATGGCTAATTAATGAAGAAGTAACAAGATCTGTTTATATAGCCTTCTTGGCCCTGGGCTCCCTATCTCTGGTGATAAGGATTTTTCCATCCTCCTGGTACAGGGAGGGTACCTTTTCACAGGGGAGACTTATTTTCTGCTTTCAAGGAGACAGAGGGGAGGGTCAAAGTGTCCCTCTCGCATTGGACATTTTCGTGAAGTTTTTTTTTTTTTTTTTTGGCTGGGCTGTGTGGCTTGCAGGATCTTAGTTCCCTGACCAGGGATTGAACCCAGGCCCCCTGCATTGGGAGCGTAGACTCTTAACCACTGGACCACCAGGGAAGTCCCTAAAGTAACTTTAATTCAAAATAATCATTATGACACTTTGGCATATTTGGGGGTGGCCTGGTCTGAGCCCCAATAAATGCATACTCTGCTGTGGGCCTTATTTTTTTCCTTTTCACATGTACTCCTGAAATGTAGGGTACTCCTACATTCTCACTCCCATTATCCAGATGGGAAACAAAATCTCAAACATGTTCAAGGATTTTCCTCCTTGGCTTTATACAGAATTTGAATCCAGATGTGGCTGATTCCACACCACGCTTTAGGAATTTCTACAGCAGTAATTCTTGAAGTGTGACCCCCTGACCAGCAGTATCAGCATCAACATCACCGGGGGACTTGTTAGAAATGCAAATTCTTGGACTCCACCCCAGACCTAGTCAATCAGAAACTCTAGGGTAGGACCCAGAGGTCTGTTTAACAAACACTTTGGGTGAGTCTGATACACACTAAAGTTTAAAAACCATAGTGCCATCGTAAGTACTATCTTCCTTGAGAATAACCAACTTATCAGTGTCCTTATTTTGTCCCCTGGTAGGTGGAGCATGGAGGCTGGGTGTTGAAAGCTCTGTAATTCTCATTATCCTTTTAGCCTCTGATCCCTGGGGACTCATTATGAATGGCTCCTTCCCCCTCATTCCTAAGAACAATTGGTAGACACTTGGAGAACCGCCTAGTCAGTCCTTTCTTGCCTCTTTGGAAAGGTCCAAAGATCCTGAAGTAGACTGAGGGGACAGAGTTGGTAAGGATCTAAGTCTGTCTCCTGCCGTGGATTCTTCCAGGAGACAGCACTCACCCAGTTATTGCTAAGCCGGACTTGGATGTGATCCTACCAAGAACAGGAGGAGGTAAGATCTGAGTCTCCATGAATGGTGTTAAATATTCCCTGATCTGCAGGATTCTCTGGCTGAGGGAGAAGCATAAAACAGAAGCGAGGGTGGGGTTTTGTTCCCTAAGAACATCTATGAAGTTCGAGAAATGAGGGGCAACTGATTTCTCGCAGCACAGTGGGCCGGAGCATGAGTAAAGCAAACCAGAAAGAGTTCCTTCGGGATTTTTTATTAATTCATTTATTTTTTTAACCATGACAAAATATATCAAATAAAATGTACCCTTTAAGCTATTTTAAGTATGCAGTTCAGTAGCATTAAGTTCAATCCCATTGTTGTGCAACCATCACCACCATCCATCCCCAGAACAGTTTTCATGTTGCAAAACTGAAACTCTGTCCTCATGAAACACTACCCCTCCCCATTCTGCCATCCCCCCAGCCCCTGGCAACCACCCTTCTGCCTTCTACTCTCTGTATGAATCTGACTACTCTAAGTACTTCATATAAGTGGAGTCTTACCGCATTTTTCTTTTCGTGACTGGTTTTTTTCACTTAGCATTATGTCCTCAAGGTTCATCCATGTTGTAGCATGTGTCAGAATGCCCTTCCTTTTTAAGGCTGAATAATATTTAATATTCCACTGTATGTATATTCCACATTTTGCTTATTCATTCATCTGTCACTGGAGACATGGGCTGCTTCCACCTTTCGGTTATTGTAAATAATGCTGCTAAGAACATGGGTGTATAAATAGCTCTTGGAGATCCTACTATCAGATCTTTTTTTTTTTAAATTTTTTATTTATTTATTTTTATTTTTGGCTGTGTTGGGTCTTCGTTTCTGTGCGAGGGCTTTCTCTAGTTGCGGCGAGCGGGGGCCACTCTTCATCGCGGTGCGCGAGCCTTTCACTGTCGCGGCCTCTCTTGTTGCGGGGCACAGGCTCCAGACGCGCAGGCTCAGTAGTTGTGGCTCACGGGCCTAGTTGCTCTGCGGCATGTGGGATCTTCCCAGACCAGGGTTCGAACCCGTGTCCCCTGCATTGGCAGGCAGATTCTCAACCACTGCCCCACCAGGAAGCCCTACTATCAGATCTTTTGGATGCAGACCCAGAAATGGAATTGTTGGATCATATGGTAATTCTATTCTTAATTTTTTGAGAAGCTCTTCAACATTTTCTTTAAGAAAAACAGAAAACAACAAGGCCCTACTGTATAGCACAGAGAACTATATTCAATATCCTATGATAAACCATAATGGAAAAGAATATGAAAAAGAGTATATATATATATTATATATAACATATATATTATATATTATATATAACGGTGACTTTGCTGTTCAGCAGACATTGGCACAACATTGTAAATCAACTATACTTCAATAAAAAATGAAATTAAATTTAAAAACATAAATAATCAATAGCAGAAAGGAAACCTAAATACACTGAAAAAATATGAAAAGGATTATGCCAATATATGTGTTATGGTCTAAAAGTTTGTGTACCCCCAGAATATATGTGCTGAAATCCTAACCCCCAAATATGATGGTATTATGAAGTGGGGCCTTTGGGAGGTGCTTAAGTCATGAAGGTAGAGCCCTCATGGGATTAGTGTCTTATAAAAGAGATCCCTCACCCCTTCTGCCAGGTAAGGATATAAGAAGTCTCTAGCCTCCAGGCCGACCCTCCCTCCATCACCCAACATGCTGGCACCCTGATCTCAGACTTTCATTCCAGCCTCCAGAATTATGAGGAATAAACTCCTATTGTTTATAAGCTAAAAAAAAAAAAAAAAAAAAGAACGAAAAGGAAAAACAGAAAAATTACAAAATTTCTTTCTTAAAAAAAAAAAAAATTAAAAAAAATAAAAAAATCTCTTTCTTGCCTTTTTAAACTTTCCGAATGTTGAAATTTTATTCATGTTTCTGGAATTGTGACAGTTAAACAGATCAGTCTGTGCATCAGAAAATTAAGGGGAAGAGGAGCATCCTTAAGTAAGCTCAATATTTTCTCTTCCATAAAGACTAATATAACAATAACTATTCTGTTATTAATAAAAAACAATAATGGCAATGAGAGCCAATATTTCTGGAGTATTCCCTATGTCCCTAGTACTCAGAACGTTTCCTATCTAATGCATATGTCTTATTAATTTGAAGGACACAAATGTCCTTTGAACTTTGTTCAACTTCTTTTCCTTTGTGACTAGACACCTGACCTTCCTCCTTTGCTTCATAAACCATTGCCTGGGTTCTGATCCTGTCAAGGGGTCTGGATGTTAGCATTGGCTAGTTCATGAGTTCCCTCCCACATGCCAGCCAGTGTGAAGGCAGAGCTTAAAAATGCTCACTTGTTTCCTTTGCTCTCTCAAGACTCTATGCATTCCATCCTCCCTTCACTTCTGTTACAAATATGTGTCCTTCCAAAGCTCATATTCTGAGATGAATAATTTGCTTTTGATTTGAGCAGGAAATGACACATCTTCATCAGTTATGTGTCCTGCTGGTATTTGCACACCAGCTCCTAGAATTATTCACTCTTGAAGCTTTCTCAATGAAACCATATGGAGCGTCAGTTTTACAAGGTAAATTCATTGCTGAGAGTACCTTGCCCCGTGTGTAATTATTACAGGGCCCAGATGTTGGAAGAACTTGAATGCCAAAGTGAAGACTTGGGGGTTTATTGGGTAGAATGCCATTGAAGTGCTCCAGAAGGATGTGCTGGACCTTCCCTGGCACTCTTGGGAAGAAGATTGCTCTGCAAAAATGCACAGGGTTAAATGCATTCAAGAGTACTTGGAGGGACTTCCCTGGTGGCGCAGTGGTTAAGAATCCGCCTGCCAATGCAGGTAATACGAGTTCGAGCCCTGGTCCAGGAAGTTACCACACACCACGGAGCAACTAAGCCCATGCACCACAACTACTGAGACTGAGCTCTAGAGCCCATGAGCCACAACTACTGAGCCCACGTGCCACAACTACTGAAGCCCGTGCGCCTAGAGCCCGTGCTCCGCAATGAGCAGTCACTGCAATGAGAAGCTCGCGCCCCGCAACGAAGAGTAGCCGCCACTCGCCGCAGCTAGAGAAAGCCTGCAAGCAGAAACGAAGACCCAACGCAGTCAAAAATAAATAAATAAATTTTTAAAAGAAAGAGTACTTGGAGGGTAGGGGATAATTACAAAGCCATTGCCATATAGACATGTCCAAAAAGGTAGCTACCAAGGAACAACTAGTTGAAAGAAATATGCTATAAAATGACTCTTTCTGAGTTTCTAGACTTGCAGGATCTCAGTTCCCTGACCAGGGACTGAACCTGGGGCCACAGCAGCGAAAGTGCCGAGTTCTAACTACTGGACTGCCAGGGAACTCCCTAAATCAGTTTTTCAGAAAAAGCATTAGCTATTCTTGTTTTAAGGGCTAGACAGGAATTTCCCCTACAGGTATGACACTTCCACAATAGACAAGATGTAGATTCATTTAACCTTTTCTTATAAATGTCCCTCACTGTAGGCTGATGGCAAATGACAGATTGCAGCAAAACAATTCTTTCTATATAGACAGGTTCCAATAGAGTGGTTTGATCCAATTTGTAAAAAGTAGAATATTTAAAGGAATGGATTAATGATATTATTTATCACATTGAGACAGTAAAGAATCTGAGCTTATAATTTCCAGCAATACCTGAGATTTGCCATTCTGAGCAGACTCAGTATAAAGTTAACTACAGAGTTAAAATTCTCTGAGAAAGTGCAGTCATCCAACCAGGTTTGACCCTATGTGAAGAAACGATGAGAATTTAATCACAGATCTTATTTATTTATTTAATAAATTTATTTTATTTATTTATTTTTGGCTGTGTTGGGTCTTCACTGCTGTGCATGGGATTTCTTTAGTTGCAGTGAGCGGGGGTTACTCTTTCTTGCAGTGGGCAGGCTTCTCATTGCAGTGGCTTCTCTTGTTGCAGAACACAGGCTCTAGGTGCACGGGCTTCAGTAGTTGTGGCTTGCAGGCCCATTAGTTGTGGCTCTCAGGCTCTAGAGCACAGGCTCAGTAGTTGTGGCACACAGACTTAGTCACTCCGGGGCATGTGGGATCTTCACGGACCAGGGCTTGAACCCATGTCCCCTGCGTTGGCAGGTGATTCTTAACCACTGCACCACCAGGGAAGCCCTAATCATAGATTTTAAAATGCCATGCAGGCATGATAGTTCTTAAAAAAATAAAATATTTTAATTTTTAATAAAATGTTTTAATTTTTAGTATTAGAACAAAATGTATGGTACTTAGAAGTCATTAAAAAATTACTTGGTGAAGGAAGAAATGAGTAGAGCAGCCAGAAGGGAATAATTGTTTAAATGACTTCTCTCAAACAAGTGATGTCTGTGTGTCTGTTTCATGGTAATTCATGTCTCTATTTTCCAGTAGACTCATCAACAACATGGAATCAGAAAACCAGACTGGTGTCTCAGAACTCCTCCTCCTGGGCCTCTCAGAGGATCCAGAACGGCAGCCCCTTCTCTTTGGGTTCTTCCTGTCCATGTACCTGATCACTGTGCCGGGGAATCTGCTCATCATCCTGGCCATCAGATCAGACTCCCACCTCCACACCCCCATGCACTTCTTCCTCTCCCACCTGTCCTTTGTTGACATCTGTTTCACCTCCACTATAGTCCCCAAGATGTTGGTGAACATCCAGACAGGGAACAAAGTCATCACCGATGCAGGCTGCCTCATTCAGGTGTATTTTTTCATGGTTTTCATATGTATGGACAATTTGCTCCTGACCATCATGGCTTATGACCGCTACATGGCCATCTGCCACCCTCTGTATTATGCAATCATCATGAACCCCTGTCTCTGTGGTCTGATGATTCTTTGCTCCTTGTTCATTAACATTATGAACACCTTGCTCCACAGTCTGATGGTGTTGCATCTGTCCTGCACAGACTTGAAAATCCCCCACTTCTTCTATGAACTTGCTCAGATCCTCAGACTCGCCTGTTCTGATACTCTTATCAATGACATCCTGATGCATCTAGTGACTAGCCTGTTAGGTGTCGGTCCCCTCTCAGGGATAATTTTCTCTTACACTCGCATTGTCTTGTCCATCCTGAGGATCCCATCAATTGGTGGGAAGTATAAAGCTTTTTCCACCTTTGGGTCTCACCTGTCTGTCGTTTTCTTATTCTATAGGACCTATGTTGGAGTTTACCTTAGTTCTGCAGCTACTCTCTCCCCCAGGAGGAGGGCAGTGGCCTCAGTGATGAACACTGTGGTCACCCCTATGGTGAACCCCTCCATCTACAGCCTGAGGAACAGAGCCATAAAGGGAGACTTGAGGACACTGATCTCCGGAACATTTTCTTTTTCATGATTCTGTCATCTGCCTTGGGTGTGGGCTTCTAGAAAGAGTCAAAGGGAATGAAATACTGGGTATGCCAGAATTCCCGACTCTTCCAAAATTCAGTTCTCCTCGCAAAGTGATTAATCATGGGTTTTCAAATCAGATATCTTTGTATTAAATCCTTCTATCCTGGGAATTCCCCGGAGGTCCAGTGGTTAGGACTCTGAGCTTCCACTGCAGGGAACACGGGTTCAATCCCTGGTCGGGGAACTAAGATCCCGCAGGCTGCAATGCAGCAGCAGCAGCAGCAAAAAAAAAATCCTTCTATCCTGTGTTTCACTACCTGTCATTTATCAGCTAACTTAACTCTCTGAGTTCAGTTGACATCTATAAATTGGCAAAATATTACATATTTAATAGTGATATAGGGAATATATCTCATATATGGGAATATATGAGATAGTTTAATATATGTGTACAGAAATTTGTCTATATTAAGCACTAGTAAAATCAAATGTGTAATTATCCGGTGTTAACCAAAGTCAATTAATCTCAATAAAGCTGGAGGAAAAAATTATTATCAGATGTGCAGGCCATGTGTTTGTAAACTTGTAGTGAACACTCATTTGCTTTCACATTATACTTAGATAAACCAGTTCTTGTTTCATCTCTCCCTTTTGAGTCATCCTCATTTTCCTCATTTCTGCTGCAATCTATGCAGAGAAATTGATTTGAATAAAGTCAATTGAGAGTTTTTATTTAATCCATGAGTTATATAGAAGTGCGTTTTTTAGTATCCAATTATATGGAGGACCTCTTTTCCTTCTTTTGTTATTGGTTTTTAGTATCATTGCATTGTGGCTAAAGAACATACTCTGTATAATTTTAATTCTTTGAAATTTATTGAGATTTGCTCTCATGCACTTGTGGTTAAACTTAGTAGGTGAACTGTTTACGCTGAAAGATCAATGTGGACGATTGAGTGCATTTTCTATATATGCCCAATAGGTCAAGTTGGTTAATCACGTTGAAATCTTATTTTTACTGATCTTTTTTTTTTTCGGTATGCGGGCCTCTCACTGTTGTGGCCTCTCTCGTTGCGGAGCACAGGCTCCGGACGCGCAGGTTCAGCGGCCGTGGCTCACGGGCCCAGCCGCTCCGCGGCATGTGGGATCTTCCCGGACCGGGGCACGAACCCATGTTCCCTGCATCGGCAGGCGGACTCTCAACAACTGCGCCACCAGGGAAGCCCTACTGATTTTTTTTTTTGTCTCCTTGTTGTATCAATTATGGAGTGATATATGCTAAAATCACCCAGTGTGATATAGAATTTGACTATCTCTGCTTGCAGTTCAATCAATAGACTATTGAGGGGCTTCCCTCGTGGTGCAGTGGTTAAGAATCCACCTGCCAATGCTGGGGACACGGGTTCGAGCCCTGGTCTGGGAAGATCCCACATGCCGTGGAACAGCGAAGCCCGCGAGCCACAACTACGGAAGCCTGTACACCTAGAGCCTGTGCTCCGCCGCAACAAGAGAAACCCCTGCAACAAGAAACCCACGTAGCACAACGAAGGGTATCCCCCGCTCACCGCAACTAGAGAAAGCCCACGTGCAGCAATGAAGACCCAACGCAGCCAAAAATAAAATAAATAAAGTTATATATATATAAAAAATCAATAGACTATTGAATACAAATTCAGAATTATTATGTTTTCATGGTGGACCCAATCTTCTATCTTTATGAAGTTACCTTTGTTATCTCTGGGTGTAACAAACGTTTTTGCATTAAAATCTACTTTGTCTGATAGTAATGCACTGTAGTTACACAAGCTTTTTCTGGCATCTACCAGGTGATGGGAAACCTGGCTGCAGTCCATACTGGTTTGCTTCCAGTTCCCCTCTATTCCCCAGAGACATTCCTTTGGGAAGCCAGCCCAAAGAGGGGAGACCCTTACTCTCACTCTTTATCCCTGGTCTTGTAGAGACCTAAAGCTCACTTGGTCCCTTAGCTGCCTCTGGTAGACCACCTCAAGGGTAAAACCAGCCCCAGTGTCTGCCTCACCTCTCTGGAACCCTGTCCTCTCCTAGTCTCCATGCAGTGATTTCTTTTCTGTATAAGTTTAAGGTGTACAATGTACTGATTTGTAAAATGCTTATACTTTGAAAAATGCTTACCACCATAGTGTTAGCTACCCCCTCTATCACATAATTACCATTTGTTTTTTGTAGTAAGAACACTTGATTTATTTTCTTAGCAACTTTCAAGTATACAATACAGTATTGTTAACTAGAGTCACCATGCTGGGCATTAGATCCCCAGAACTTATTCATCTGATAACTGGAATTTTGTACCTTTTAACCAACATCTCTCAATTCCCACCCCCTCCTCCCAGAGCGCCTGGCAAGCACATTCTATTCTCTATTTTAATGGGTTCGGCTTTTTGAGATTCCACTGCAGTGATTTCTTACTAGTATTTAGATCTTTGTTGCTTTTTAGATTTTTTTTTTAATGTACACTACATGCATACTTTTCATTGTCTTCAGTTGGAGATTGGTCTAAATTTCCCAGCCTTCAATTACCAGCAGCAGAAGTCCTGTATACAGGTTATTAAATCAATACTATCTTAGGTTTGAAGCTAAATTTCTGTGCTAGCTAAATCAGACTTATGGAGGATACAGTCTTCTAAAGCAGAAGTACCTTTTTTTTTTTTGGCCTGCGCCTGCCAGTACTTGGAATCTTAGTTCCCTGACCAGGATTGAACCCGTGACCTATGGTAGAAGCACGGAGTCCTAACCACTGGACCCCCAGGGAATTCCCCATAAGTACCTATTTTCTGAGGTGAGTTCTGTGTACTTTCTGAGAGTGGGGTGGGGGGGACGCTTGTATGAATGGAGGGCTGGTTTTTGTCCCTATGATGTAATAAAAAATATTTGGTCTTTGTTCCCAGTTTCTGACACAGACTCCTAAAACCCTTGGAACCTCCTGAGTGAAAAGAGTGTCTTTGGTATGTTAATGAGAAAACTCTTGGCTAAGCAGCTTCTAGAGAGCTTCAGGGCTTGTTGCCAGAAAGACTGAACTTTGATTAGAGGGTTGGAACTTTTCAGCCTCAAACCCCCACCTGTGGAGCTATTGAAGGTTGAACCAATCACCAATGACCAATGATTTAATCCACCTTGTCTATGTAATGAAGCCAACATGAAAACCTAAAATGACAGAGTTCAGAGAGCTTCCAGGTTGGTGAGCCAGAACGCATCTATAGGGAATTCCCTGGCACTCCAGTGGCTAAGAGTCCTCGCTTTCACTGCCAAGGGCTCTGGTTTGATCCTTGGTTGGGGAACTAAGATCCTGCAAGCCCGCGTGACACAGCCAAAAAAAAAAAAAAAAAGAAAAGAAAAAGTTTGCTCCCTACCCTATCCTTGCTCTTAGCTAAAATCTGAGACTCTTCCATGAATTTTTATAAGTAAAGTTTTACAAACTTCATATAAAAATTATACAAGTTGAGCTGCAGTGTTTCAAATAAAAGGTAACAGACAGATGAATAATGATCAACAACTCCAAGGGAAATTCAAGATGCATCTGAAAATCCTTTGAGCCTGCTTGTTTTCTGCATCTCAGGAGGAATTTAGTTTTTCAGACGTTTTTGCCCAGCCTCTAAAGCCCTGGTTCCCAAAGGGAAGTATTGAGCAATTTTACCAGTACTCCCCTAAATCCCCCCAACCCTCCCACCCCGCCTCCAACCTCAGCACTATTCTCCTTTGGAGCCAAATAAGTCTGTTTTGGGAGGCCATCCTGTGCATTTTGAGGTGTTTAGCTGCATCCCCTGCTTCCACCACTAGATGCCAGTAGCACCCCACCCAAACCAAGTTGTGCTACCCAACACTAATCTCCAAGCATTGCCAAATCATTCCCCATTGTGAACCATCACTAGGGGGGAAAAATAGTTTAATTGAAGACAGGTAAGTTCTCTTAGCATAAAGTAGGCATTTATATGCATGGTTCAATTATTAATATATAAAGGCGAGCGACAATATTGAGCTTTACCTGTGCTGCTGGAAAACCCAGTTAATCCCCCCACCTCCCGCAATTTTGTGTTCTAGAAACCAGTACTGCAAACAACCTCTCTTCCCCATAGGAGGATAGGACTCTCTAGTGACCTCCTTGTTTCCTATGACAGGGCCAGACACACACTCTCCAATTCCCATTCTTTTGTCTCATAAATGAGTAGGTGGACTGTTTGTCCCCCTCCCTGACAAACTAGCTAGACATAGAGATTAAGCATTTCTTGCTCAACTAACAGAGTCCCCTGGTTACAATAACAATCCCAAGTGTAAAATCCCTCCACCTATAATTTGCTTATTCCTCCCTATGAAAGTCTAAGGCAAAACCATTCTGCAGAGACACTCTGATGTTTGGATTGGGGGTGTTTTCCTTATTGCGTTAGCCTGAATAAAACCAATCTCCCTACTAGCTCACTTTTTATTGTTTGCCTTTGACAAAAAATAGCAAAAAAAAAAAAAAAGAAATCAGGTGGAAGAATGCGTGAACTTGATTGGAAAAGGGCACAAACTTCCAGTTATAAGATTAACAAGGTTGGGGATCCGAGGTGGAGCACAGGTGATTATAGCTAATAATGCTGTATCCTATACTTGGATGTTGCTAAGAGAGTAGATCTCTTATGTTCTCACAGCAAAAAAAAGAATGGCCATTATGTGATGGGATGAAGGTGGTAGCTAACACTCTGGTGGTAACCGGTTTGCAATTTACAAATGTATCAAAGCAACACATTGTACACCTGAAACTTACACAATGTTATTTGTCAATTATAGCTCAATAAAGTTGGAAAAAGGAAAGCAAAAGAAAAGAAAAGATTTGGGAACCTCAGCAGAGCACTAATGAAAAGCTCACCCTCCCGGTATTGACCAGGGGACTTTCAGATAACTCTGCACTCTTTAAGAGGTACAAAGGTGGAAGCAAAACATGGTAAAGGAAAAAAAAAAAAAAAAAGCTGGGAAAGAAGAGGTTCTTGTTGGCTCAGCCCACCACCAGCATCATTCTAACTGCTGATCCCATGTAGAAAAACTATGGCATTGATAATTTATTTAAAAGAATCATTTTTATCCATTTGCAGAAACATGGATGGACCTAGAGCATATTATACTAAGTGAAGTAAGCCAGACAGAGAAAGACAAATATAAGATATTGCTTATTATTGCTTATATGTGGAATCTTAAAAAAAAAAAGATACAAATGAACCTGTATACAAAACAGAAATAGACCCACAGACATAGAAAACAAACTTATGGTTACCAAAGGGGAAAGGGGGGGGATAAATTAGGAATTTGGGATTAACATATACACATTACTATGTATAAAATAGATAACCA